>NC_064303.1:35367691-35441542 GCF_023373825.1 Bactrocera dorsalis | reverse complement strand
TTTTTCTGTGTTTGCCCTAAGACTATGGACTTTAGTTAATCTGTGCATTCATATAAGTGGCTTATGCTATATACTTTGCTTATACGACGTGGTGTACTATGTGATTACTGAAAATTTGATGCACAATTTTAAATGCATATAATGAAAAAAAATCATTAACACTCTCTTTATAGACCGAAACATTTAGTCTTACAGTATCAACTTTTAAAAATTCTTGATTAATTATCTTTAATAAAATTAAAATCTAATTGCAAAAAATCAAAATATAAGTATATGTAAAATGTATGGGAATAATAAAAGTTTGTTTAACATGGATCTATTAATTAGTGCAAAAACTGGAGAGTGCAAAGATAAAATTAAATGATACAGCAAAAAGGAATGCCAATCTGCCAAATATTGTTAATAAGTGCTTTTCCAAATTAATATACAGTGAATATGAATTTTGTAGTAAGGATTATTTATGCAAAGTACAACTTTATTCTTTTTAGTTAATCTAACATCCTTCAATATATTTCAAGAAGTTTTATCGTCAACAAAACTTTTCCTACAGGATCAGTGTAGCATTCTTAGCATTAAATAAATAAAAACTGCAGCTATTAGAAATATATCTTAAAACGTTTCAATATTCTACAGAAAATACATTACACTATATCTGTTATTCTTCTAAGTTACTACTGAGTTCTTTCAACCGCTTTAGTATGAGTGAAAAACAATTTTTGAGTATTAACAACTATTACTAACGGGTGATTTTTTTGAGGTTAGGATTTTCATGCATTAGTATTTGACAGATCACGTGGGATTTCAGACATGGTGTCAAAGAGAAAGATGCTCAGTATGCTTTGACATTTCATCATGAATAGACTTACTAACGAGCAACGCTTGCAAATCATTGAATTTTATTACCAAAATCAGTGTTCGGTTCGAAATGTGAAAATCCGCTTTTTTATCGACAAATTTTGTTCAGCGATGAGGCTCATTTCTGGTTGAATGGCTACGTAAATAAGCAAAATTGCCGCATTTGGGGTGAAGAGCAACCAGAAGCCGTTCAAGAACTGCCCATGCATCCCGAAAAATGCACTGTTTGTTGTGGTTTGTACGCTGGTGGAATCATTGGACCGTATTTTTTCAAAGATGCTGTTGGACGCAACGTTACGGTGAATGGCGATCGCTATCGTTCGATGCTAACAAACTTTTTGTTGCCAAAAATGGAAGAACTGAACTTGGTTGACATGTGGTTTCAACAAGATGGCGCTACATGCCACACAGCTCGCGATTCTATGGCCATTTTGAGGGAAAACTTCGGACAACAATTCATCTCAAGAAATGGACCCGTAAGTTGGCCACCAAGATCATGCGATTTAACGCCTTTAGACTATTTTTTGTGGGGCTACGTCAAGTCTAAAGTCTACAGAAATAAGCCAGCAACTATTCCAGCTTTGGAAGACAACATTTCCGAAGAAATTCGGGCTATTCCGGCCGAAATGCTCGAAAAAGTTGCCCAAAATTGGACTTTCCGAATGGACCACCTAAGACGCAGCCGCGGTCAACATTTAAATGAAATTATCTTCAAAAAGTAAATGTCATGAACCAATCTAACGTTTCAAATAAAGAACCGATGAGATTTTGCAAATTTTATGCGTTTTTTTTTAAAAAAAGTTATCAAGCTCTTAAAAAATCACCCTTTATTTATGTTGAAATACTACATGAACTTATACATTCAGATAGTTTATTACCATACATTATTAACATTAATATTTAACCTGTGGCGTTTTGCATCGCCAGGGCGCTAGAAAAATAAATAATTATTTACAAAATTGCTTATTTTTTTTGCTGGATTTTTCATTTTCCCGTTCGAAAAAATCATTATTATTTATCACCGCTGCTTGATAAGGCAAAATTTCTTTTAATTTCTATTAACATTTTTAATAATGAAGGTGGGAACAGTTGGTTCAATGAAAATAGTTGGCATAATGATAAAAGGTTTTCGTTAGGTTGCCTTTCATTCCCATTTTACGGATAATAGACATCAGTGAATAGTTCATTTTTACACCCTTACCACATGTTTTTACAGATACTTTTGTTGAATTAACGGTTGAAAATTCGGGTGACTGTCCGTCCATCCGTCTGTACTTGCAAGCTGTAACTTCAGTAAACGTTTATCTATTTTAGACACAAACACACACCGTTTTGAGTAAACCACGCTTTATAATTAGCTAACTGATATTCTAATTGTATATACTATACACCAACTGACATATTCGGACAAAAGTCCGCTTTTCCGATATTTGCTGGGTTTGAACAGTGTTGTCACAATTTGCAGGAATTATTGGTACACGTGTTTATTCCATTATAACTATAAATTGATTTCACTAATTTTCACATGTGATACAAGATGTGTGAGAGGAATATTACATTCTAAATTTAATCAAAATTTTTGGCAACCCTTCTCGTGTTCAGCTGTGCTTTGTTTCGTGCTCTGGCGAATTTGTTTAATTTTATTTAAAACTTAATTTAAAAATATCTGGATTAAGTAATCTTTGAAGATAAGTATCAGTGTTATATTGTGCTATTGAATCAATTGATATTTACTTTAATTGTGTGTTAGCTAATTTTAATTTATTCCGCCGAGTCATTTTAAATTTGTTGTTGTGCTACATTTTATGTAGTGCAATTGTTAGTGTTAATTTACTTTGCTTACTTAAATTTCTTTCTTGTTTTTATTCGTTTTCGTCTTTGTCCACAGCTGTTCGCGAGTTCCTTACTTTTCGCGTATTACAGTGCATCTCAAACTGCTCGCTGCATTGGTTGTTATTTTTGATAACCATCAATTTTTATTGCATTCATTTGTTATAAATATTCTTATTATTGCTCATTGTTCATTTACCATTTAACATTTTTATATTTCTCTTTAATATTGTTTTTTTTTTTTACTCATTATGACTTGTAACTTTCCGAACTGCTCTGTAAAAAGCGAGTCGGAACGCTTTGTTTCTTGCTGGTTTGTGATGGACTTGCCCATCTTAAATGTGCTGGACTGACAGGTAGGATATTGGATTCTATTCTTGACAGTAAGGGATTGCGCTGGTCTTGCTTAAAATGCAGACCAACTGAAATTGAATTGGTTAAAGTCTTTAAGCAAGCGCGCAATGGTTTCAAGGAGATTGGTCATGAGCTTGAAACCCTTACTGAAAAATTTAGGCATTATGAAATGCTTTTTCAATCATTTAAATACCTAGATATTCAGGAAGAGAATCAAAAACCTTCATCAAAACGTAAACGTCCGTCTGATGAAGATACCACTGTATCTTCCTTAAAACGAATACCCCCACCCACTATTGACCTTATTAATCTGTTATACCCTTGTCCTCAAGGAGAGAAGGTTCCGTCTGCTCAGGACGCAGTGAAAACTGTGACTGAACATAGTAAGCAGAAAACTTCCCAAGATCCGCCTGCAAATACGTCCAAATCAGTTAATAAAAACTTAGTGGTAATACCGCGGATAAAGGCAATATTTATCTCGAGACTTGCTGCGGATACCACAGTCTACGATATAAAAAGTTACATCTCGTCGAAATTAAAAACGGAAGATACAGACATCCGTAAATTTAATATCAAATACAACAGAGATATTTCGTCGTTTAAAATCAACGTTTCCGCTGACAGTTTTCAATCGATACTTGATAACTCGTTCTGGCCATCGGGGGTCTTTGTGCGCGAATTCGAGCACAAACGTGATAAGCCCCCTCTAGTTATCACCAAATGCCAAGAAATCCCGTTATTACAAAAAACTAATTAACAATAATTCGCTGATTGTTTATTATCAAAATGTTAGAGGTCTTAATACAAAACTTGCTGATTTGTATTTAAACAGCATTCATTGTAACCTTAAAATCATTGCTTTCACGGAAACTTGGCTAAAGCCTCACATTTTTGATAATGAAATATTCATCAGCGAATTCGAAATCTTTAGATATGACCAGCTGGACAGAAAAGGAAGTGGTGTCTTGTTTGCTGTTCATTCTTCAATTCCATCTGAAGAAGTCGATGTTTCGCATGCAGACTTCATAGAATTTAAGTGCATTCGTATTTGTATTCGTACTTAACTTTATCTTACATACCGCCTCACTCGGACATATCTGTATATTTGCAGCATGCTTCATTGATTAATAAGGTTTTCTCAATGGCTAATAATACTGATTCCATAATTATTTTGGCAGATTTCAATTTATCGTGCGTATCATGGAAATCTATTGATGATTACACTATTCCTATTAGTACTCGCTTATGTTTCAACGAGATCTAAGATGAAATGTCGGAGTTGGCTCTTAACCAAATTAATTTAATTTCAAACGAGTTTGGTAAGTTCTTAGATCTAGTTTATGTTGATAACGATATTCTCCGTTGTCTGATGTGATCCTTTGGTTCGGCCAGAGGACCCGCATCATCCTGCTTTGGAAATTAACAATACACAAGACCTTTGTTTTGGGTTCAACTTTGCGAAAGCTAATTTTAAGAAGATTAATTACGAACTTTCTAAAGTAACTTGGCAAGATTACAGTGGCAATATTGAATTTAGTGCTTCCCACTTTAATGAAACTATTTTAAACTTATTTGAAAAATGTAGCATGGGATGACCGATTCGTTTAATGGTTGCGTTCGAACTGAACTCTTCTTTATTTTTCTCTACACTTTCATGTCGCCAGTTACAAGTTTAAAAACTCAGGGTTGCTTATTCGAGTAACATTAAAATAAGGTATGATACATATTCAAAAGTACATCAGGGTTGCTTATTGGAGTAACATTAAAATAAGGTATGATACAAATTCAATAGTACATCAGGGTTGCTTATTGGAGTAACATTAAAATAAGGTAACGATACAACATAATACAGTAACCATATTTATATTGCTACAATTCGGCCGTCCTGACCATGAGATCACCTGATCTCAAGTGACTGACTAGACTTCGCGTCCTTTGAACCATGGTTTTATATTTCCAACTGCCCATACCCCGTGGTATGGGACTCGAGACTGTTGAAACCCGTCGACATCTCTAAGTAAGTAACGATCGTTTCGTAAAACCTTTTCAATACAATACGGTCCCTTAAATTTAGGAATCAGTTTTTTAGACACCCCTACGTGAGAATCGAAATTTTTTATAACCACATAATCTCCCTTTACATATTTTCTTGGCGCTCGCCTTTTTTTATTAACAAATTTTGTATTATACTGTTGCAACTGTTCTTGTTTTACACTCGCCTTCTCACGAATATCCTGCAAAATTCGATTTTCACATGACTTATCAACTTCTCTTAAGTTTTCTTTCAGCGAATCAACAACTTCACCTCTTTGATTTACACCGAATAACATTACGCTCGGGTGCTCCCCGTGTTATTTAAAGCATGCTCTATACTTTCTATTACCGCATTCAAGTTGTATCGTTTATCTGTATTTAACATTTTTGATATCATTGGCCCCAAACTCCTATTTACCCGCTCTACCTGACCATTTGCCTGTGGAGAACCTGTAGCGATCTTAATATGCTGAACCGAGTTTTGTTCTAAAAATTCTTTAAATTCACCAGATGTAAAACAACTTCCTCTATCAGACACAATGCATTTAGGACGACTGTAAATCCGGAAATAACTTTGCAACGCTTGAATCGCTTCTCTAGTATTTGTTGTTTTGGTAGGGTAAAGTCTGACAAATTTTGTAAATGCATCAATGACGACAAAAATGTGTTTCGTTTTTAATGAGTTATCAATCGGACCGAAGTGGTCAATGTGAACAACTTCGAAGGGAATTCTTCCTTTTGGAATGCTATGTAAAAAACCCTCCTGCGCCCCACTTTTGGAAGAGAATACAATACATTTCAAGCAATTTTTATGTGTCTATCAACCTTTTCTCTCAACTTAGGGAACCAATAGCTTTTCGATATTAATTCTACTACTTTATCTATTCCAACATGGCCAACCTCGTCATGATATTTGTAAATTACATTACCCTCCATATCTTGTGGAACACAAAATAAAACTCTGCCATCATTTTTTTTTCTGTACAAAACCCCATTTCTCATCTCAAATAATTTATGTTCTTTTTCTTCTAATAGTCTTTTCCACTTTTTTAAATTCTCATCTCTTCCTTGACATATAATCAAATTTTCTTCAAAGGTATTTGTTTCTACTACTAGAATATTACTGGACCGACTTAGAGCATCAACATGCTGCATGTGTTTTCCCGCTCGATGCTCCAACGTATAATTGAAGTTTTGTAATTCTAAAGCCCATCGTGCTATTCTAGGGTTAAGTTCTTTTTTATTCAATGTAAGTGCAAGTGAATTACAATCTGTTATGATCTTGAAGGGTTTTCCTTGAAGGTACACACGAAATCGTTTCAAAGCACTAACTATTGCTAAAGCTTCCAACTCGAAGCTGTGATATCGTGACTCTGCTTCTGTAGTTCTTTTCGAAAAATAAAAAATTGGGTGCATCTTTCCATCTTCTTTCCGTTGCAATAAAATAGCCCCTAACCCTATCGAACTTGCATCACAATGTAACTCGGTGTAATCATTCGGATCATACAACGCAAGTACCGGGGCGCCTAGCAGTTTAGATTTCAAAAGCTCAAAGCATTCTAATTCTTTTGCCCCAAACGAAAATATCTTTTCCTTTTTTGTCAAGTCGAACAGAGGCTTTGCCAGAACAGAAAAATCCTTCACAAACCTCCTGAAATACGAACACAAACCTATGAAACTTTGTACTGTATGAACGTTTTTTGGCACCGGAAAATTTTTTATCGCTTCTAGTCCTTTGTCATCCGCCCTTATTCCTTCACCGTCAACAATATAACCCAAATAATTCACGCTTGTTTGTAGAAATTCACACTTGTCTAACCTTAATTCAAGTTTATTTTGAGTTATCTTATTTAATACTTTTTCTAGAATTTGGAAATGATTCTCTAAATTTTCGGTTGCAATCATGATATCGTCTAAATACACTATAACTTCTCCTTCTTTTATCATTTCTGCAAATATTTTGTGTATAAACCTTTGAAACATCGACGGTGCATTTTTAAGTCCAAAAGGCATTCTCGTGAATTCAAACTGGCCCAACGGAGTCACAAAAGACGTATATCTCTCTGATTCTGGATGCATATAAACATGAAAAAACCCATTCTTAAGATCAAGCTTTGTG
This sequence comes from Bactrocera dorsalis, assembly GCF_023373825.1. NCBI lineage: Eukaryota > Metazoa > Arthropoda > Insecta > Diptera > Tephritidae > Bactrocera > Bactrocera dorsalis. The sequence continues at coordinate 35,434,350 of NC_064303.1, read as the reverse complement.
AATATTTTCTTTTTCGCTAACCGGTCTAACAAGTCATCAATTAATGGAATCGGATAATTATCTTTCGCGGTTACTTTATTCAACGTCCGGTAATCTACACACATTCTAAGATCTCCCGTTTTTTTTTTTACTAATACAATCGGCGACGCATATTCGGACTCGCTTGGTTTGATATATCCCTTTGCTAAATACTCATCTATCAACTTTTGCAACTCCCCTTTTTCTACATACGATAATCGCCGCGGGGAATAATGAAAAGGTTTTATGTTTTCTAATACGAGTCTCATGTTACACTTTACCAATGGTTCATCAGGACGTTCGGCCTGTACATACAGTTTTGTAAATATTTTATTTAATTTTGTACAAATTGAATGTGATATATTTTTTCCCACATTCAGACTTAGTTCTTTCCCTTTATCAAAATCAATAAGCATTAACCATCTTATATTTCTAGGACTTTCATTATTTTCACTATTACTTTCCACTTCATTAATTTGATCTAATTTCTTATCACCCAATTTTTTAATTTCATCAACAATACAATTTGTAACCATATTTGCTTTACATCGACTATCACTCAAATTATTTTTCCGATCAATTATCTCTTTTCTTTTATTCACATCAGTTAACGTTTTATTTCTATTTGCATCAACTATCATTTTCCTATCATTTGTTTCGTCAACAATACACTCAGTTTTATTTATATCACCCACTTTTGTTTTTCTATCATTTGTTTCACTTAACGTAACTATGCACTTTTTTACTTTACAATTTTTGTTACAATCTTTTTTGAACCCGCCCACTTTAGGTTTACCTTCATCGTTTACGCTTGCATATTCAACACTGTTATCATCAACACTCTTTTTTAACTTAATTAATGTATTCTCTTTGATCTCATCCTTGCATATCAAAACTAAATTACTTGCTTTGAAAAAGTCTCTACCCAAAACTACGTCATACCCCATAGTCTCATCGGCCACTACGATCAAATTTATATTGACAAATTTATTTTCAAAACAAACATTACAATTAAATTCACCAAACATTTCTAATTTACTTTTATTTAAACCAAAATATGGAATACAAACTGAAAAATTATCATTAAATTCAATAGTATCTGGTAAGGATGATCGTTTTACAAAACTTATTGGGCTTCCTGAGTCTATGAGGCATTCTAAAGATAAAATACATTTAGTATTATTACTTACAATAAACTTTAAATATCTTACGTATGGGCTCTCATCTGCACGGTTGTTTTGAATCCTCGTTGGACACGTAGCGACTTTATGTTCCATGCTGCCACACCCATAACACGCCCCAACCTCTCGCTTCGGCTTCCGACATGCCACGGCCATGTGTCCAAATGAGTTGCAGTTGAAACATCTGACATTAGTGCGAGGCATCTGCATCGAGTCACGTTTCAATTCAACTCTCCCGAACGCCTGCAGAAGCTGCACTCTTGTAGTGTAGCATTGGATATATGCCTGATTCCGTAACTGCTCGTCCGGCATACCCTCGACAATATGGTCAATCAGCTCGCATTCATCCATATTCAACGGATCTGACAGTAAAACTTTTTCATTGTAGTATTTTTGGAAGGTTTCGCCAACCGACCACTTGCGCGCTTCAAACTGTTTTCGCAGCAACAATTTGTTGTGTGTTGGTGCAAACACCGCTTGCATTTCTGTAACAAGGCTGTCTATATTTTCGGTGATAAACAGAGGCCTCGCGTGCAGCCACACTCTTGCACTACCTTTCAACTTGCTTATCATTACAGCGCGCAGCGCGCTATGATCAAGGTTAAAAACTTTTCCAGCACTTCTTAACTGTTGAATCCATATGTTGAAATTCGGCCCACCTTCGTATTCTGGTAACAGATCTTTTACCATCTCCAAAGGTATAGCACCGACACTCCTTACCGTAGCGCTATCTTTTTCGTTTCTTACTGTACCCACAGCGCCATCGCTGTTCAAAGCGTCATTGTCTTTTAAAGCGCCGCCGTCGTTCAAAGCGCTGCTGCCGTTGTTCAATGCGCCGCTGTCGTTCGAAGTGCTGCTGCCGTTGTTCAATGCGCCGCCGTCGTTCAAAGCGCTGCTGCCGTTGTTCGATGCGCCGCCGCTATTAATCGTTGCATGTTGTATGTTCGCTTGTCTGTTATATGTTGCGCTGACATTCGTTACGTCGCCATTCAAAACACTCGAAGCTCTGCCATTCGATGAATCATCCCTCTCTGTCACACCAGCGGCGCCGCCCACCACACTGCCCGATCCAAGTTGCACAATCACCAGCTTCAACCGCTCGACTTCTTTGGTCAGGAGCTCATTTTGTGTCTCCAAATCACGCTCCGCTGTCTCCTCCAAAGGTGATTCACCAACGCCCACCGACTCAACCTCCTCGCCAGCGAAACTAGGGCAATCGCCACGCTCAACCGCAGGCACATCGCCCAACCTTATTGCAAGGGCACTTTTGTTGCCATGAGTCGGGAGTCCCAACCGCTTCAACCACTCACGCAACTGGGCCGCCGTATATATATTAGCATCGATGCACTCCATTTAAAAAAAATTTGTTAAAACTTTGCTACTGTACCCGAATCCCACTTCTGAAATATTGTAGCATGGGATGACCGATTCGTTTAATGGTTGCGTTCGAACTGAACTCTTCTTTATTTTTCTCTACACTTTCATGTCGCCAGTTACAAGTTTAAAAACTCAGGGTTGCTTATTCGAGTAACATTAAAATAAGGTATGATACATATTCAAAAGTACATCAGGGTTGCTTATTGGAGTAACATTAAAATAAGGTATGATACAAATTCAATAGTACATCAGGGTTGCTTATTGGAGTAACATTAAAATAAGGTAACGATACAACATAATACAGTAACCATATTTATATTGCTACAAAAATATGTTCCAAAGTGTGTTGTTACTCAAAAAAGGAGTTCTAATTTATGGTTTTCGAAAGAATTATGTAAATTAAATAATAGAAAATCTCGTGCTTTTAAACTTTTTACCTTCCGGATCTCTCCACTAATTTCTTGTTCTCAGCACGGTTTTCGTAAATGGAAATCTACAATAACTAACTTGCTTGAATTTGTATCACATGTATGTATCAGCTGGCTTTAGGGATAATAAGAATACTGATGTTATATACACAGATTTCAGTAAAGCTTTTGATAAAGTAAACCATTCAATTCTTTTGATTAAACTTGATCACTTGGTTTTCAACCAATATTTCTAAAATGGGTTGCTTCTTATCTTAGCAATAGAACTCAACAAGTCTTATACTTTTACTGACATAATCAATGTTCCTTCAGGCGTTCCACAAGATAGCCATCTTGGTCCAATTCTGTTCTTGTTATTTATTAATGACATATCATCTGTTGTTACGTTTTCAAAAGTCTTATTATATGCTGACGATGTAAAACTTTTTAAAACGTATACTTCAAACAACGAAAGATGCCAGTTGCAAACAGACTTAAACAACCTAGTTTCTTGGTGTGGTAGAAATGACATGCCATTGAACCTTAAAAAATGTAAAACAATGTGCTTTTCACGTAGAACTGTAGACCCAACTTCATACACAATACAAAACTTTAGGTTGCAGCAAGTATGCAGTTTTGTTGATCTGGGAGTAACTACGGACCCCAACCTCAATTTTAATCTTCACTTATCTTCCACGGTTTTTAAAGCTAAAGGCGCTCTTAGATTTGTTAAACGTTGGTCTAAAGAATTTAGAGATCCGCTTACCACAAAAATTCCGTTCAAAAACAATTCTTAGTTTTTGTCTTAAATCATTTGCAGTGGGATTCCAGTTTAAATCTTCCCCCTTACGCTTACCGTTTAAAACTCATAAATCTACCGACACTCGCTAGTCGTATGGAAATGCTTGGTATAATATTTCTTGTAAAAATCACGAATGGGTCAGTCTGTAGCCCATCTCTCTTATCTGATATTAATTTTAACGTTCCCGCTCGCTCTACCAGGCAGTTTAGACCCTTACTTTTAAAATTTTCTAGAACAAATTTTGAGTTAAACGAACCATTCCGTCGTATATGTCATGATTTCAATTCTCATTCCAGCACATTTGATTTAACAGACTCACTCTTTACAATTAAAAAAATTATTTTATCTACTCTTAACAAGTAACATTTAAAAATTATAAACTTTAATTTAATTCTTAATTTTGGCTGTTGAAATTTTTGTTTCTGTAGCTGAGCAGCTTAAGATCGCAACGCTTAAAACTCTCTTGCCTTTTATGACTCGGCTAATTCCGCTCGTTCGCGGATTGCGCCTCTCGCGTCGGTTGGGCGGGAGGAGGGTAATCGTTGGGTATTATTGTTATTATTATTATTAATCAATCGGATATCGATATATCTGAGGTTGCTTCGCACATCGTCCAGTTTTCATCTCTGCTCAATGTGTATACAAATTTATGTCTCTGTTGCATTCAGTTATTGATTTATCGCATTTTTGGTAGCTTTGAACAGTACCGCCATACGGAGAGCGGATGGGATTATCCTCTTGTTTCAACCATTTCTACAGTATCGCTAAGAGAGTGTGCCCACTTTTTCAAAAATTTTAGCCCAGAGGAACGCCTAACCACTGCGATACCCTGAGTCAAATAAGAATTATATATAATATTAGGTTGTCAAAGTCTTGCGGTATTTTCTCTAGTTGGCGCTGAAAGCGCGTAGTTCTAGTTTTATTCGTCGCATCGGGTCATGCTATACCTTGTTGGAAAGCTCATTTCACGCGCTAACACGTGTTTGATTGATTGCCGTTTCTTTTCGTGAGTTATAGCGTCGCAAACATGGAGCAAAATAAAGAGAAAATACGGCATATTTTACAGTACTACTACGAAAAAGGCAAAAATGCATCTCAAGCCGCCAATAAAATTTGTGCAGTTTATGGACTCGATACAGTTTCCATTTCCACCGCACAACGATGGTTTCAACGTTTTCGTTCTGGTGTAGAGGTGGTCGAAGATGCGCCACGCTCCGGAAGGCCTGTCGTCGAAAAATGCGATAAAATCGCAGAATTGGTCTAAAGAGATCGGCATAGTAGCAGCCGTAGCATCGGTCAAGAGCTGGGCATAAGTCACCAAACCGTTATAAACCATTTGAAGAAACTTGGAGTCACTAAGAAGCTCGATGTATGGGTGCCACACGAATTGACGCAAAAAAACATCTTTGACCGTATCGACGCATGCTAATCGCTTCTGAATCGCCACAAAATCGACCCGTTTTTGAAGCGTATGGTGACTGGCGATGAAAAGTGGGTCACTTACGATAACGTAAGGCGCAAACGGTCGTGGTCGAAAAGCGGTGAAGCGGCCCAGAAGGTGGCCAAGCATGGATTGACGGCCAGGAAGGTTCTTCTGTGTGTTTGGTGGGCTTGGAAGGGAATCATCCACTATGAGCTGCTTCCATATGGCCAAACGCTTAATTATACCATCCCCTGCGAACAACTGGACCGCGTGAAGCAGGCGATTGAGCAGAACGTCCAGAATTGGCCAACAGGAAGAGTGTAGTGTTCCACCACGACAACGGCAGACCACACACTTCGTTAATGACTCGTCAGAAGCTCCGGGAGCTTGGATGGGAGGTTCTTTTGCATCCACCGTACAATCCGGATCGCGCACCAAGTGATTACCACCTGTTTCTGTCCATGGCGAACGTGTTTGGTAGTCAGAAGTTGGCCACAAGAGAATCCTGTGAAAATTGGCTCTCCGAGTTTTTTGCCAATAGAGAAGCGAGCTTCTATGAGAGGGGCATTATGAAGTTGGCATCGCGGGAACGCGTCATCGAACAAAACGGCGCATATTTGATTTGAATCGCATTATTGTAACCAATTTTATGAACAACTAGCTGACCCCGCAGCCGTTGTCCTGCGTGAAATTATGTGTTTTGAAATGAAGAATTTATCATTACATATTTTTTTTTTCAATGTAACGCAGATTGATAAACAACATTTTTTGGTTTCTGTTCTGGTGCGTAAATGTACAGAGAAGAAGGTTTTCCAACTCGTGAGCACGCCTCGTATATCTGGCCGTGTGAAAAAAAATAGTAGGGGTAATCATAATCCGGTGCAAATGGTCTTGCAAATGCATATTTCGGTGCAAGTGCAAAATATTTTTGCACCATGTTCTTAAACAAAAACAAATTACATGTGCTTTGCAAATGCAACACTGTTATGCAAATGCTACACCCAACCCCTATTGCATATGTGCAAATTAGTGTTGCTTTTCAAACAGCTGATTTCTTTTGCATACATATTTGTTTCGATTTTTGCGCGTAAGGTAAAATTTTTGGTAAGAAAAGAAATTTGAAAGAATTAAAAATTTAAAACTTAATAAAACTATTTACAGCAATATGAGCGATAAAAAAGTGAAAAGGGAACGACCGAACAAAAAATGGACAAAGGAGGAAATCAACAAGCTTCTGGATTTTTTGGAGGAAGCAGATGAAATTGAGGTAAACATTTTAAGAAGTTTGGAATGTATAAATGCTTATTTATTTGCTTTTATTAGGCTCCAACAGCACAATTTTTTTACAAAAAATGCATTGTGGTTAAGGGAATCGAAGCCACGTGGGACTTGCTGCGGTGGAAGGTACGCCACCTAAAAAGTACATTCAAAAAAGCGCATGATTATCGCACCTCAACTGGCGCTGGAATTGATGAAATGGAAGTGGGCGTTGGCAGTTTTGAAGGTAAATAATAAAAATTGAAAGTGCTTTGGGAACTTAAGTGATTAAATCTTTTACAGAAAAAATTGAGAAAATGTGCCCCCATTACAATCGCCTAAACAAAATTTTCGGAGCTAAATCGCATGCGCAAAATAATTTCTGCGCTGTCGACACGGGCAATGACTTGCTGCTTATCGCGCCACAGCCGTCAACAATTTCACCGTCAACAATTTCCCCACCAGTACATTCACCGCCAATAGTCTTTCCACCATCAATTTCCCCGCCAATAGCTAATAATCTCCTCATCAGCAATATCACCGCAAATAGCCTCGCCATCAGCAATATCACCGCTAATAATCTCCTCACCAGCAATATCACCGCAAATAGCCTCGCCATCAGCAATATCACCGCCAATAGCCTCGCCGCCAGCAGTCCCACCGCCAACAGTTTCGCAGCAACCACTCCCACTTGGGGCTGATTTTCCACAATCAGTTAAAACCATGGCTAAAAAAATGAAAATGCAGGCTCCCAAAACATCAGCGGCTTGTTTGATGGTTTACCAGCAAAACAGAATAGAGTTGGAAAAAGAAAAGCTTCTATTTGAAAAAGAAAAGTTGGAGAAGCACCTAGAACTTTCAAAAGCTGAAATTGACTTGAAAAAAGAAGAGCTAAAACTTAAGAAAATTAAATTGGAGCAAGATGAAAAAATAAGAAGGCTAGAAATAGAAAAAGACGAACGAATAGCTATGTATGAAATAAAAATGAAATACACGAAGTAATCCAAAATTTAACTTTTTTTATTCAAACATTAATGAATGTATTGCTAGCCTTTTAGTTTCCCCTTTTTTGTTTGGTTGTACATCCTCGCTTTCCTCGCCGTTGTCATCAGTGTACTCGTACGTGGTGTCCTCATCGAGATTTATATATTCGTTGTTTGTGCTGTCATCTTCTCGTAGTATGTTGTGCAATATACAACACACAACAAACCAATCACAACATAAATTGTGGCTTTCTTTATCTATAAGGCGTGCTCTGAACTCCTTAAGGCTGCAAAACCGCTCCTTCAATAGGCCGAAGCAATGTTCGACTCGAACTCGAAATTTACTGTGACGTAAATTGAAATTAATTCGAGAATTTATGTCTAGCACTCGAGCATTACTTCGGAATGGAGTTATCATAGTTTCGGACAAAGGATAGGCTGAGTCACCAGCTAACCACTGCTGTGACGAAAAAAATTTTTCTTTTTGCAAGAAAAGTGAGCTGCTGCGGTATACTCTCGCATCAAGCCAACTGCCAACATGTCCCACCATTACGTGTCGTATTTTTAGTTTATAATCGCAAACTATTTGGGCTTTGATTGAGTAGATGTGCTTACGAGAAAAGAATGATGTAGGATCGATAACTGGCGATTCTACTAGCTTTATCTCCGTACCATCAATATAGCCAATGCAAAATGGCATTTCAGAATACGTAGCATGTACAATTTCTGATCGCTCTGTTTCATTTGGCCAAAAAAGGAAGGAATCTCTTAACCTTAGTATAGCACTGAAAACTCTTTTTGTAATTATGGATAGAGTTCAACCATCTCCTACACCAAATAATGTTGCAATTTTTTTCAATGCAGCACCCTCTCCGCATGAGCCCAGACGGTAAAGCACAATTGCTAGCTGCAAGTCCACAGGAATCTGTTTGGAGGAATGTGCTTTATTGAATTCCGGATCGTTCTTAATTAGCTCAAATATTTTGTTAAATTGTTCCTTGCTTACTCGAAGCATTTGGCGGAACCGGTTTTCGTCGAATTTATTTAAAATTTCATTTCGCCATACTGGTGACTTTGGGACTTCATGCTCAACTCCACGCCGGCATGAAAGCACTACTTCAACATTCGCATCCAATTCATCTAAAATTTTATCGACCGCCTCACCATCTTCGTCCACTTCTGTATAAAAAAAAAGAACCATGAATATAAAAAGATATTTAGTCACCAACTTTTACCTATTCTATTAAGAATATCATTTGCCGTATTCTCTACCAAATAATTAAGAATTTTTTCCTTTTCGCTTTTTCTTGGCATGATTGCTATTGAAAATATTTACCACATATTTTATTTCACAGTTGACAACTAGAAATCAGCTGTTAATTTTACAGTGAACAGTGTTGCATTCAGATATAAAAAGACAGTCACTCACGATCTATTGTAAAATGCTACATTTACACTTTTGCATATGCAACGATGCATCGGATTCTGATTACCCTTAGTATTTCAAAATGTATGGCGCCCACTCTGCGACTATCCTGTTGATCGCCATCTCAAATTCAATTTTCACTGGAAACGGAATAGGTTTGAACTGAAATAGCAAATCGTTAGAACTCAAAAAAATCCGTAGAATCAAGCATTCTGCCCCTTATATTTGATAGGTGCGTCACAATCAGATTGTGAAACATCATAACGGCAGATCCAACTTTGAGACGCAAATGACCCAGTGGCACATCAAGCCTCTCTAAAAAATTTAGAAATTCCACTGGGTAATTCACGGTGTCGTCTTCATTGTCAAGACGATCGGTCGATTTGTATGACCGCAAATCTCCGGAATTTGACTTTGAATCTTCCACTTTAAATCAACAACATACATAGGTATTTGTGGCAGCTAACATTGCGCATGCACTTAAGGAATCGTAGTTGTGATAATTTGGCCAATGTCCGAACATTTGTGATGAGTTCATCTTTCGTGAATTGATAAAGGAAGATGGAATTGATATCGAATCACCGGAAGTATCAGCCGAAATTGTACCATTTCCAATTTTAGCGAAGACGATGTAAAATGTTTTCGGAAATGTAATTTTTGTGCGTATCCCATAATAGATGCGGATGTGAAGGCTGATATGACGAAATGATTATCGCGAAAAGTATGCGAACTTTATTTGCATTCCAGTGATTATCATTTTCCAGCAATTGTAATTGCTGGCTTGCTTCTCAAAAAGTTGCACAAACCGTATTATTCACAGTACGCAATGACTCAAATGAAGTTAAACCGCGTACATACATTAATCAATAGTAACCGAAAGTAGAAGCAATCGTCGTTTTTCGGGTGGATTGTGTAAATTCGTCCTAATGCATTAGTTGAAAACACACCTGTATGTCAATCTACTGGTTGGCCTTGCTTTTTGCTTAAATATTTCTTCAACGATGCATTCTATGTATAATATCAAGGCATTTCCGAATAGAGCAAGTTCTCGCAAACGGTTCACTGACAAAAGTTGAGAAAAAACTCGTAAATGTTAATTTTGTTGCTGGCGGTGTTTCCACTGGCTATACTGTATTCTTTGGGTTGAAATACACTCTTCGATCATTCTCCAAATTAACTGCGAGACGCACAACAGTCGGAAAACGTTCATGAATTGCAAAAGTAGATATCCTACAAAGCGCTTTATTGCAGTTCACGTATCGAACGTATCGTTCAAAACCAATAACCGCCATGTTGCTTGCTATAGTAACGTAATTACAGACGTACTTTACCGATTACACCAAACTGCTATACGGAACATTGACATGACTTTTGAATGTGAATTAGACAACAGTGGTGAATACGGTACGATCCATGTCTTGTCAACTTCGATGTGTTGTTAACTTCGATATTCACGCCTCTAAATTGAATACTGAATGTTCTGTCATTGTCGTCTGGTGAGCGACGCCGATAGAGTGGATATCCATCATTTCTAGTTTGTGTTTCCGAAAGAAAAGCACATGGATACTGTTTCGTGCATTTATTGTCAGCCATACAAACCAAAGAGGGACTGTGGTGTCCGCAAGATCCATGAACCTTATTGGTTTTCATCACTTCATATAATACTGGATCTTTCTTTGTAGCAGGAATTTCCGCATGATTGAAAGATTTCATCAATTTGATCTGGTGTAACCACCATCCACCATCCAAAGAAGAATGTGTGCGGCAAACCTCTCTTTTGCCACTCAACAGAGTCCATCTAGCATCTAACCAACGATAAAGTCCATCGAAGCTGTTGCTTGAAAAGTCTTGCTGTGTCATCGTGACGATCGCTTGCTGATTGACCGCGATCCATAATACCGCACGTATGTCATCGCATCCTGGGAGTACTCGGTCATGTGCCTTGGGCTTCTAATGTATGTTGATGCCAAAAAGAACGTCGACCGATATTAGCTCGACCTCTTCGTGGCATCGTAACAAATTTCAATCTGTAATTGATCACTTTGTGTGCAACACACATAACATTCATAATAACATTCACTGAATAATTTTAAAACATTTTTGAAGCAAACGACAAATTTGAACGATTCAACTAATTGAAAAACAAAACAAAAAAAATTGAAAAAAAAATTTGTATGGAAAAAATTAACTTTTTGGAATCGTCCAATTTTCCGACTTTTCCTCACTAAAAGCATACAGGTTTTTTTATTTCTAAACCTTCCCCGATCCACACAGAACATTCTCTGAAAATTTCATCAAGATTGATCCAGTCGTTCCCTTAGCGTTACTAATAAACAAACAGTCATTCGTTTGTATGGGAAAAAGAAAAGGGCTGTTTTTAGGGGTTTTCCGTCAATTATTCGGATTTTTCTTGCCGTAAAAACCATCCTTGAGCCCCAACGAATATTTTAAAAAAAGAATTGGCAAAATTGGTTTAGGCGTTTTTGAGTTATGCGCTTACCAACACATTTTGCGATTCATTTTTGTATATGTACATACATACATATGTATAAGATAAGACTAGCTGACACGGCAGCCGTTGTCCTGCGTGAAATTATGTAGTTTGAAATGAAAAGAAAGTTAAATTTATCATTTCTTTTTTTTCAATGAAACGCAGCTTTATAAACAACATTCTTCGGTTTCTGTTCCTGTATACAGAAAAGATGGTTTTCCAACTCGTAAGCACGCTACGGCCATACATACATACATACTTGCATCAATCAACAGATTCCCTTGTTGCTGCTGCAATTTAAGTGCTTCTTCTTCTACTTTAATTTAATTTTAACTTTACTGCTCCTTTTCGTTTTTCCCTGTCTCTTTCTTCAGCTGAGTTTATTCTTGAGCGGTGCTAGTTGCTTACCAATTTTCGTTTAGTCACACGGGTCCCATTGGCATAATGCGAATTCTAGTTTTTTTTCTTATTCATTCTAGCTTCTATCTTCTAGCTCTGATGATTTTAACTTCCGTAACTGCCACAATTTGTCAAGTGAAGTTATGCTACGGAAATTTGGAAGCAACAGGCGACAAAACTGTCAAGCTTTATCATCACATCTACCTTATTTTATTCTATGGCATACTAGCATCTTTTGGTGCCGAAAAATAATAAACTTTTGTCTCATACTTTCTACGTTTTTAAGTTGTCGCTGGTATTTTCCTGTTTTCGTTTTGTATTTGAATGATGAAGACATATACTGAAGCTATAATATTCATCACAAGAACTTTGAACAATTTTTTCGGAGATTGCACGATTATCTTAAAAAATAACCAACTCCTAATTTCTTGATGATATTTCACCAATGAAAAAGCTTTGTATAGCAGCTGAATAGTCTCAAGCGTTTTTGAGACACGAAAAATAGTTAGGGATGCGCAATTTTAAAAAACACTCCAATTACCTGTCGCGGAAAGACTTATAAACTACTCCGGTAACGAAAAAAAGAGAGAATTCTTTATTTCACTGAATCTAATTGCTAAACCTAAATCTTAAAACTAACGGCTTAAACTAGTGGTAATCTAAACATGTATTAAAAAGTGGTAAGTATAACAATTTTCACTTTCGTTAAATATTGTAACAGATTAAGGTAAGTATTAAGGTAAGTAATAGATTGGTATTATAAATGCATTATTAAGGTAATTATTTCATATAATAGATTTTCTTAATTTAATTTTTAATAATTCAATATTTTACAATTCATTTAATTATTTTTGTTTTAGATATACTCGTATGTAGATATGTCGCTTGACGCAACAGCAGATATATGCTATAGTGATAAAATATCGATCTTTCGGACAAATAAGCAACTACTTGGGTGGATAAAAAAGTATGCGAATTCTCAGATCGACAATTCAAAGACTGAAGAATTTGTTCTCATATATACAAACATACTAAATCGACTAAGCTCGTCATGCTGTTATAAAGAAATTTATAACAGCGCGACAGCCGTTTCTTCTTTTTCCTATTTGGCGCCAATATGAGACATCAAGTGTAGCAGGTGCTTCTCCATCTGATCTATCCAACGGACTGGAGGACTTTCTCTCTCTCTGCTTCCACTAGGTGGTATTGAATTGAAATTCTTCAAAGCTGGAGTATTCTCTTATATCTGGACAATATCATCTAGCATCGTTTCATAAACTGCGATACTGCCGTTGCCAGAGCGCAAAGATCCATAAATCTTCCACAAACCCTTTTTCTCAAACACTGCCACGACCGACTCATCAGATGACGTCATTGCGTATGTCTCCGCACCATATAGGAGGACTGAAATCATGAAGGACTTGAAGAGCCAAACGCTGGTCTAAAGTGGCAAATGTAGTGCTTCAAACCTAATATTGTCGTTGGTGTTGAAGCTGATTCCAAGATAGACGAAATTATGTATGACTCCAAAGACTGCAGCTGTACAAGATGGTACCTTCTCAATTTAATTCTGCAGCTCGAATTATTTTCTCCGCAAATTGGTTGAAGAAGTCACACGAAAGTGAATCACCTGGTATGAATGTGGGATCCGAACATCGGACCAGAAGTGGTCAAAAATACAACGCTGACAAATAACAAAATGACAATGACACGCAACCCTTTAACTGGACGAACTTTTGACGAAACACGAACAAGTCAAACCAGCCAAAGTTCAGTTGAGTCAATTGCCGTGAACTGTTCAAGAGAAAAGGTCGTGTGAGTCGTTGTCCGCGAGAACGTTGTAACTACTTTAAAAACTAGTGTAGCTAGATAGTACTTTAATCTCAAAACTAAACTTAAGACTTTTGTTAAAATAAACACTACTATTAAATCGTTTAGACACATCGATCTTTTTAAATCCTGACGGAGAGTGTGGGTGGTGGTCATCATACGGAACCCCCACAATTGGCGTCAGAAGTGTGACGCGAACATTAATCGCGAGTTCAGTGATAAGTGTATTCAACCGTACATACATATGTGCATTATTGTGTGCCAATCATTAAATTCGGCGAAATAATTTCTGTTTTTGTTGTGCGTTCGCGTAGCGTTGGCGGAACATTGCCGAACATTGAACGTTATAAGCGTATGTATGTAGTCAATTTCGAAAGAAACGTACAGAAACGCTAAGAAGTCGTTGCTACGTTGAGTTGATGCTGTTACGGTGCTACATGTAGCTGTTGTTGGAGTTGCGTACAGTTGAGCCTTATTGGATGTGGCTGTAGCAGTGTAGCGACAAATAACGCCAAGTTGTACATAACGCCAAGTTGTACATAACGCCAAGTTGTACATAACGCTAAATTTGTACATGACGCGTAACGAACGGTTAAAATTGAAATCAGCGACGAATCGGCACCGACACTAGCAACGGGAGATGCATGTAAACGACATCGGCAGAGGCTGAGCAGTAACGAGACAGCGAACGAATAAGAGCAGTGCACTTGTGTAGCAGCGATCGCAACATAAGTGAGAGAGGCAATGTAACGAGTTCCATTCAATTGTATTAGATGAGATTTTGCACGGCGGTGGCCGTAAGTGCGAAATAGAAGCGTTTGCTGCAGCGAGTTTACGAGTTGCGTGAATTCTGTACAAACGGCTTGTGTGCAGAGAGTTTGTGTGGCGGTGGCTGTATAGCACAAACATACTGTGTTTTGAAAATATTGCTGGAGACGGTGAAAATTCGTTACTTTGGGTTTACGACACGGTTGCGTGGCAGTAGCTGGAGAGGAGAGCGTCGATATAAGGAGAGCAGAAAAGTTGAGAGAATTTCGTCGAGTTGCGGGAAGCAGATAAGTAGAAAGTAGTAGCTATAGAATTGATAAAATGCAAACGAATTGCCAGACGTGTTAATTTCAACATTTTTGTATTTACATTTAAACAATAATTAAATTGTTATAATTCTTCAAATTTATACAAGGAAAATTAATATAAAGAGTTAAGTTGAGGTGAAATTGTAGAATTAAATAAAAACATTATTTTGATGAATACATAATTCAATTGATGTGAAATTTTAAGATTTTTATGAATTGCAGTTGTTAAAACTAAGTGAAGAATTTGATACAAAATGGTGAAACAATTTGAATTTAAAGCATAATTTTATACCATTGTTAGCTTTAAGAGAAAACGAAAGCACACTAATTTTTTAAATGCGCTAACATTTTCAGAACATACTTGTTTAACATTATATTTTATAACTGTGTAAAATTAATATTTTTATTGTTATCGCTGACAACGACTGAATACCATGGAACGGCGTGAAATTTTGAATTTGAATGTGAGTGGCTTGAAACAAAAACTGACTGAATTGGGATTGGTGACTACAGGACGTAAGATAGTTTTACAAGACAGACTGCTTCAGCATTTCGGTCTAACTGCTGACGGTGATGAAGATGAATATGATTCTGAGTATGAAGATGTTGGTTCCTCCCCGCCAAGTGTGAATCAGGGTCCGACGAATGAACGTGCAACGTTCACACTGCGTGACATTGAAGACTCTTTGTCAATGTTTAATGGTTCTAGCTCTCCGGGTGTAGAGGAGTGGTTAGAAGAGTTTGAGGAAAACGCCACTGCGGTTCACTGGAACAATTTACAAAAATTTATATATGCTAAACAGTTGTTGAAGGGAGCGGCTAAAATTTTTGTGAGGAGCCAACGTGGTATTACAGATTTTAATTCATTAAAGCAGGCATTAAAGTCAGAATTTGGCATTACTGTTTCATCTATTGAAGTGCATCGCATGCTTAGAAATCGCCGCAAGCGTCCAAATGAGGGTTACCGCGAATATCTATACGTTCTCATGGAAATCGGAAAGCCGATAACATTAGATGAGTTGAGTTTAGTGACATATTTTATCGAGGGCATTCCCGACTCCAATGCCAACAAAAGTAACTTATATCAGGCCAAGACAGTTGAAGAGCTTAAGATGCAGCTTAGTGTATATGAAAAAGTGCGAGCAGGTCGGCAGCAGGTAAATAGTTCAGGTTCAGGTCGATCAGGTGAAGGGAACAAATCGTTTACTAATCTGGAGAACAAGAAAGATCATATAAGACGTTGTTTCAAGTGCGGAGATGCCTCGCACATCGCAAAAGATTGTCGTCAAAATCAAATGAAATGTTTCAAATGTGGTCAGCCAGGGCATCGCGCTATAGATTGTCAACAGCAACAGGTTGAGGTTAAAAGAGAGAAAGGCAATGTGAATACATTAAGTATCCAAAGGAAGCAGGTCGATGAAACCGGAGGATGCATTTTTAAGGATATAACCTTAGGGGGTACAACATTTTCCGCTTTAATCGATACCGGATGTGACCTTTGCTTAATTCGCCGCGATATTTTGTTGTTGTTAGATGACGGCATCGAATTGAGCAATGACAAACGACACATGGTAGGTGTCGGAAATGCTAAATTAACGACACTAGGTAGCTTCAAAATTCTGGTAGTTGTCGATGGTATGGAACTTAATATCACGTTTCATGTGACTAGAGAATGTGACATGCTGTTACTCAGCAGTAATTGGTGTCAGTGTATTAAAGTTGGTTGACTTGGTTGTGTCAGAAGGTTCGGTTGAGTTCAGGGCAAAAGTTGAGAAGTCTGAAGCAAATCAGACAGTGGAAAAGGGATTGGGTACAGTTGTGGCCAAAAGTTACTTAGATTCGAATGAGGCTGAAGGAAGGTATGGAGATATTGAGGCAGGATTTAAAGAGTTGTGCGCGGTGGCCGTAGTTGAAGAGGTTAGAGAGCCTGATATAGACTTATCCCACCTTCAATTGTCAGAAGCAAATGCAGTAGAATCCTTGATTAAAAATTATGCCCCAGTAAAAAGCAAGGAGTCACCTGTTGAAATGAAAATTGTGTTGACCGACGATTATCCTGTTTACGAAGGGCCTAGACGTATATCATACGCGGACAAGGAAGTGGTAGAAGAACAGGTAGGGAAGTGGCTTCAGGAGGGAATTATCCAACCGAGCACATCACAGTACGCGTCGCCCATTGTACTTGTTGCCAAAAAGGACGGAACAAAACGTCTATGCTGTGACTATAGGCGTATAAACAGCAAGATAATGAGGGACCACTTTCCAATGCCATTGTTAGATGATGTGATTGAGAGGCTGCAAGGAGCGAAGGTCTTCACGACCTTAGATTTGGCAAACGGGTTCTTCCATGTACCCGTGGAGGTAAATTCCAGGAAGTACACTGCGTTTGTGACTCATAACGGGCATTATGAGTTTCGGTATGTACCCTTTGGGATATCAAACTCGCCTGCTGTGTTTTCTAAATATATTTTTGCGGTTTTGAGGGATTTGGTGGAAGAGGGAACGGTTATTGCTTACATGGATGACCTTGTAATACCCGCTAAGGACATAGATGAGGGAATCCATAAGCTCGAGTGTGTGTTGGTTAGAGCAGCCGAGTATAACTTGCGAATAAAGTGGAGTAAATGTCAATTTCTCAAGAGGAAAATAGATTTTTTGGGGTATATATTAGAAGATGGTACTATAAAACCGTCAGAAGCGAAGACTAGGGCGGTTGAAAATTTTCCTATACCCTGTGATCGAAAGGCAGTACAGCGTTTCCTTGGGTTGACTTCTTATTTTCGGCGATTCATTGAGAGTTATGCAATGATTGCAAAACCTCTATCAGATCTTTTACGTAAAGATGCTCAGTTTGTACTTGGTGCCGAACAGTTAGCAGCTTTTCAACAGCTTAAAGCAGCATTAGTGAATGCTCCCGTTTTGCGGTTGTATAACCCAAAAGCGTTGACAGAGGTGCATACGGATGCATCCATGCACGGATATGGGGGTGTTCTTCTTCAAAAGGACTCTGACGATCAACTTTTCCACCCCATACAGTATATGAGCCGCAAGACAACGCCAGCTGAAGAGAAGTACCATTCATACGAGCTGGATGTACTTGCGATTGTAGCAGCTTTGAAAAAGTGGAGGATATATTTGTTAGGCATAAGCTTCAAGATAGTGACAGATTGTAACGCGTTCGCTATGACGATGCGGAAAAGGGACATTCCTTTAAGAGTTTCCCGATGGGCGTTATTCTTACAAGATTTCAACTATCAGATAGAACACAGAAGCGGAAGTAAGATGAGGCATGTAGACGCGTTGAGTCGAGTTTGTTGTTTGATGTTAGAGGACTCCCTACAGCACAGATTGCGCCAAGCGCAGTTAATGGACCCTTGGGTGAAAGCGGTTGTTAAAGTCCTGGAAAAGGACAGTTATGAAGACTTTTTCGTGAAACACGGTGTGCTCTATAAAGATCCCATTAAGGAATTGATAGTTGTACCTGTGTCAATGGAAGACGAGATAATAAAAATTGGACATAATCAAGGTCATTTCTCACCGAAGAGAACCAAAGACGTAGTCGAGAGATCATTTTATATACCACAGTTGTTAGCTAAAGCATCAAGTATAGTAAAAAGTTGCGTAGCTTGCATTATTACTGAGAATAAGTCGGGGAAAAAAGAAGGATTTTTAACGCCAATAAGCAAAGAGGATAGGCCTTTAGGGACGTATCATGTCGATCATGTAGGGCCGATGACAGAAACAAATAAGTGGTACAATTATATCTTCGTTGTCGTCGATGCGTTTTCTAAGTTTGTGTGGCTATACCCAACACGCACCACTGCCGCAGATGGAGTTGTAGATAAGCTGAAGCGACAGGCAGCAGTCTTTGGGAATCCAAGACGCATAATATCTGATCGAGGCGCTGCATTTACGTCACATTTGTTTTCTGAATATTGCGAGAGCGAGGGTATACAACATTTAATGATAGCTACAGGAGTTCCGAGGGGTAATGGCCAGGTGGAGCGTATCCACAAAATCGTGATACCTATGTTATCTAAGTTATGTGTAGAGAATCCAGCCCAGTGGTACAATCAGTTAGATAGGGTGCTGCAAGCGATTAACAATACCCCACCTAGGAGTACGAAAGTCTCACCTTTTAGGTTGTTGACAGGCATTGAAATGAGACTGAGTGTGGCACCAGATTTGAAAGAGTTCTTAGACGAAGAAGCTATGGTAGAGTTTGATCAGGAGAGAGAATCCCTGCACAAAGAGGCGCAAGAGAATATTAGTAAAATCCAGCAAGAAAATCGGCGTAACTTTAATGGGAAGCGGAAACAAGAGCCCAAGTACCATGTGAATGACTTAGTAGCAATTAAACGGACTCAGTATGGTGTAGGGCTTAAGTTGAAGCCGAAGTATTTAGGTCCATACAAAGTTACTACTTTAAAAACTAGTGTAGCTAGATAGTACTTTAATCTCAAAACTAAACTTAAGACTTTTGTTAAAATAAACACTACTATTAAATCGTTTAGATACATCGGTCTTTTTAAATCCTGACGGAGAGTGTGGGTGGTGGTCATCATACGGAACCCCCACATGAATCCTCGTTCAGTACTGAACGGCTCGGAGATGTCTTTTCCGATCGTGATGGAGCTTACAGTGTTTGCTAATCCTCAGCCTACACGGTCGTGTTAGCTTTGCGGGGATGCCAAGTTCAGATATATGGGGATAGAGACAGTTTCATTTGGTGTCATAGAAGGCGGCCCTAAAAACGACAAAGAGGTGATGTGTATAGATCTTTTTTTCACGGATATTTTACAAGATTTGTCGAAAGGTGAAAATCTAGTCGATACTAAAGTTTCCAGGTCTAAAGCTGCATTGATAAGGTGCAATTAATTTGTTGAAAGTGGGTCAATCTTTTACACACTTCGCTCGATAAATCCTTATATGCAATATTAGAGAAGCTTATCACATGGTAATTGGCCCAGATTGTGGGGTCCCCCTTTTTGTGCATTGGACAGAGCACGCTTATGTTCCAATCGTCGAACATGTTGTCATCCATACCATATCTTACAAAGAAGATGATGCATGAACCTTGTCAGTTCTTCGCTCGTCAAATTTACAATTTTTGACAATTCCACTGTGACCAGGCACCCAGAAAAGTTTAATATGGAAGTAGCTTGAGGCTCCTGCTAGGAAAGTCATACACTCTTTAGCTTTGATCCCAATGTCTCCGACGCATTACAGCAACTTTGCTATCGGAATGGGTACATATCTCCATAAAGAAGCTGTACTTCGGAGAGATACATATGCTGCTATCTTGACGGCTGCGGTTTCTACTGTAAAATAAACTGATATATCAAAATCAAAATAAAGAATTCTATAAATACATAACGTTTTTTTTTCTTTCCTCAGATAAGAATATATGAAATGAGGCTGTAATATTTGATGACAGATAGTTCAGTTGAAACTGAGATATTATTGTCCTTGATTTAGTGGCATAGTATATTAAATGATTTAATTTGACGAAAGCAACTTTGTTTTAGTTTTTATCCGTTCCGTTTGTAAAGACCCGACCATAATAGGTTCTGCCAGTGTCTACGTCCATAATGATTCAGAAGAACCATTTTGAGCTAAAATAATATTTCAATTATTTTGATAATTTCAAATAGAATAGTGTCTACGTCCATAATGATTCAGAAGAACCATTTTGAGCTAAAATAATATTTCAATTATTTTGATAATTTCAAATAGAATATATAGTCAAACACTCGCCGAAGTGATGCTGCTCTAAGTAGAAAGAAATTTTCCAGAAGATAATCCACATAATAAAAGCTATGTGCACCCGATCGGAATCGGCAATGTTGCACAATTAATATATCAGCAATTCATAACCCACAAACACCGGAGACATCATAACAACACTCGTGCTGCACAATAGAAGAGGCGCCATAGTAAATCTATTACAGCAAACTTGGAGATTTCGTGAAGAAAACAAATTGTGTTTCCATACCTCTATGTGGGTATTATTATTTTATAAGGTATAGTCTTCTACAGAAGTGTAAATTTGCTGGCCTACACCGATGATATTGATATCATTGGCCTCAACAACGGCGCCGTTAATTTTGGTTTCTCCAGACTGGATAAGGAAGCGAAGCAAATGGGTCTGGTAGTGAAAGAAGACAAGACCAGAGAAATATCTGCTGTGTACAAACGAACAATCGTCGAATTCGCGACTTGGCTCCCACGTCACTGTTGACAGTCTTAACTTCGAAGTCGAAGATAATTTCATATATTTTGAAACCAGAATTGATACCAACAATATTGTCAGCCTCGAAATCCATCGCAGAATAACTCTTGCCAACAGGTGCTACTTCGGACTGAGTAGGCAATTGAGAAGTTAAATCCTCTCTCGACGAAAAAAAAACAAACTCTATAAGTCACTCATTATTCCCGTCTTGTTATATGGTGCAGAGGCATGGACGATGCCAACAGCTGATGAGTCGTCGTTGCGAGTTTTCCAGAGAAAGGTTCCTTATTTGTTCACGAAGAATATCGCATTCGATGGAACGATGAACTGTACGAGATATACGATGATATTGACATAGTTCAGCGAATTAAAAGACAGCGGCGACGCTTGCTAGGTCATGTCGTCTGAGTAGAAGAAAAGATTCCAGCTCCGAGAGTATTCGACGCAGTACTCGCTGAGCAAAGCAGAGTAAGACCCCTCCATAGAAAAGACTAGGAGGACAAGACCTGGCTACACTTGAAACGAAGTAATTTTCCGTATATCTTCTTATATATAAAAATTAAACCGTTTTCGTTGTCACGGCATCACGCGTGAATGGCTGAACCGATTTGGCTGATCTTTTTTTGGTTGTATTTGTTATTATTAGGAGAAGGTTCCTATGTAAGAAAAAATTACGAAAGTTGCCGGAAAACCCCTAAAAACAGCACTTTTATTTTTCCCATACAAACATTTTATTTTGTATATACATACATACATACATACATATGTATGTAAGTAAAAATGATTGTTTGTTTGTTAGTAACGGTAACCAATCTTCATGAAATCAGAAGTTGTTCGCTGTGGATCTGGAAAGGGTTAGATATAAAAAAAACCATATACTTTTCCTAAGGAAAAGTCCACAAATTGGACAATTCTTTTTTGTTTTGTTTTTCAATATTTTGATTTGTAAATTATTTGAATCGTTCAATTTCGGCCGCTTGCTTTTTTTGCGGCTATTTAAAAGAATAATTATTGAAAATTATTCAGTGAAACTTTAGGTGTGTTTCAAACGAAGTGATCAATTACAGATTGAAATTTGTTACGAAGCAACGAAGACATCGCGCTAATATCGGTCGGCGTTCTTTTTGCCATCAACGTATGGCAGCCCAAGACACATGAACTAAATGAGACTCCCAGGATATACAAGTATGGTGTAGTCAGATGCTGGATGTACTCTGTTGTGTTGCAAAAAAGGGGTTTGCCGCACGCACACATTCTTCTTTGAATGGTGGATGGTGGTTGCACCAGATCAAATTGATGAAATCATTTCTGCAGAGATTCCTGATTCAGAGAAAGATCCAGTATTATATGAAGTGATGAAAACCAATATGGTTAAAGGACCTTGCGGACACCACAATCCCACTTCGGTTTGTATGTCTAACAATAAATGCACGAAACAGTATCAACCTGCTTTTCTTTCGGAAACGTAAACTGGAAATGATGGATATCCACTCTATCGTCGTAGCTCATCAGACCACAATAGCAGAACATTTACCATTCAACATAAAGTAGTGAATATCGAAGTCGACAACATATGGATCGTACCATATTCGCCACTATTGTCTAATTCATATTCAAAACTCATGCCAATGCTTGATATTGTATTTTGGTAAAATCGATTTTTCCGACTGTTGTGCGTTTCGCAGTTCATTTGGAGAATGGCTAGAGAGTGTTTTTCAACCCAGAGAATACAGTACAGCCAGCGGAAACACTTCCAACAACAAAATTTACATTGACGAGTTTTTTCTCAACTTGCGTCAGTGATTTGTTTGTGAGAACATTGCTCTATTTGGAAATGCCTTGATATTATGCATGGAATGCATCGCCGAAGAAACAGGTACGCAGAAAGCAAGGCCAACCAATAGATTGACATCCAGGTGTGTTCTCAACTAATTCCTTAGGACGAATTTACATAATCCACCCGAAAAACTAAGATTGCTAATACCTTCGGTTGCTATTAATAAATGTACGTCGTTCAGTTTGATTTGAGTCATTGCGCACACTTTTCGCGATGGTCATTTCGACAAATCCGCGTCAATTATGGAACACGAACAAAAGTATATTGCCGAAGACATTTTACATCGTATTCGATAAGAATTGGAAATAGGCGATTTCATTTCCAGTGGTTTGATATCAATTCCACCTCCCTTTTGTCAATTCACTTCAACGAAATATGAACTCATCACGAATGTTAATGCCAAATTGGGCAAATTATCGTAACTACGATTGCATGGGTGCGCGCCAATTATACGTGGCGGTTTCCCGAGTTGGAAAACCATCTTCTCTGTACATTTACGCACCGGAATCGAAATCAAAAAATGTTATCAAATTGCGTTACATTGAAAAAAATTTGGAAAAATCGAAAATAAATGATTTTCGTAAATTCAACTTTTTTTCATTTCAAAACACATAATTTCACGCAGGGCAACGCATGCGTTGTTACGGCATCACGCGTGAATGGCTGAACCGATGTGACTGATTTTTTTTTTGTAGTTTTATAATACTCTGTACAAGGTTCTTATGGAAAAAAATATTAAGAAAATCTTTCAGAAAGATTGAAAAATATACATTTCATCTTATATATAAAAATGAATCGCAAAATGTGTTGGTAAAAACGCCTGGACCAATTTTGCCAATTCTTCTTTCAAAATGTTCGTTGAGGCTCATGGATGGTTTTTACGGCAAGAAAAATTCAAATAATTGCCGGAAAACCCCTAAAAACAGCCGTTTTCTTTTTCCCATACAAACGAATGAATGTTTGTTTATTAGTTACGCTAAGGGAACGACTGAACCAATCTTGATGAAATTTTCAGAGAATGTTCTGTGTGAAGCGGGGAATGTTTAGAAATATAAAAAACTGTATGCTTTCCAAAAAGCTAATTTTTTCTCTACAATTTTTCTTTTCAATATTTTTTGTTTTGTTTTTCAATTATTTGATTCGTTCAAATTTGTCGTTGGCTTCAAAAATTTGTGAAAATTATTCAGTGAAAATGTTATGTGTGTTGAACACAAAGTGATCAATTACAGATTGAAATTTGTTACGATGCCACGAAGAGGTCACGCTAATATCGGTCGGCGTTCTTTTTGGCATCAACATACGTTAGCAGCCCAAGGCACATGACCGAGTACTCCCAGGATGTGATGACATACATACGTGCGGTATTCTGGATCGCGGTTAATCAGCAAGCGATCGTCACGATGTCACAGCAAGACTTTTCAAGCAACAGCTTCGATGAACTTTATCTGGAAGCAGGATACATATATATATATAGTGCTGTTAGAAGTACTCTGTTAAGTGGCAAAAGAAAGGTTCGTTGCACGCATACATTCTTCTTTGTATTGTGGGTGGTGGATGGTGGTTACACCATACCAAATTGATGAAATAATTTCTGCTGAGATTCCTGATGCAAAGAAAGATCAGAATTATACGAAGTGATAAAAACCAATAAGGTACAGGGAACTTGCGGACACCACAATCCCACTTCGGTTTGTATGTCTCACAATAAATGCAAACAGTATCCACGTACTTTTCTTTCGGAAACACAAACTAGAAATGATGGATATCCACTCTATCGGCGCTGCTCACCATACGACAATGGCAGAGCATAGAGCATTCAATTTAGAAGAGTAAATATCGAAGTTGACACCAAATGGATCGTACTATATTCACCATTATTGTCTAATTCACATTCAAAACTCATATCAATGTTGAGTATTGTATTTTGGTGTAATCGATAAAATACGTTTGTAAATACGTCACCAAAGAAAGCAACATTTTGCAATTCATGAACGTTTTCCGACTCTTGTGCCTCTCGCAGTTAATTTGGTGAATGGACAACGAGTTTATTTCAACCCAGGGAATACAGTACACCCAGTGGAAACACCACCAGCAACACAATTAACATTTACGAGTTTTTTCTGCATCATCGAAGAAATGGTTACGCAAAAAGCAAGGCAAACCAGTAGATGGACATCTAGGTGTGTTCTCAACTAATGCATTAGGACGAATTTACACAATCCACCCGACGACAAAACGACGATTGTTTCAGCCTTCGATTGCTATTGATAAATGTACGCGGTTCAACTTCATTTGAGTCTTTGCGTACTGTGAATGATAAGGTGTGTGCAACTTTTTGAGAAACAAGCCAGCAATTGCAATTGCTGGAAAATGATAATCACCGGAATGCAAATGAAGGTCGCACACTTTTACGCGATAATCATTTCGACATATCAGCCTTCAAATCCGCGTCTGTTATGGGATACGAACAAAAATGACATTGTCGAAGACATTTTACATCGTCTTCGCTAAAAATTTGAAAGGGATCAATTCCAGTTGATACTTTCGGTGGTTTGATATCAATTCCATTTGCCGGTTATCGATTCACGAAAGATAAACTCATCACGAATGTTTATCCGAACACTGGCCAAATTATCGTAACTACGATTCCTTGAGTGCAAGTGCAATGATAGCTTCCAAAAAACCGATGTTGATGACTTAAATTGGAAGATTCAAAGTCAAATTCCGGGAGACTTGCGCTTATACAAATCGATCGATCGTCTTGACAATGAAGACGACGCCGTAAATTATCCAATGGAATTTTTGAATTCTTTGGAGAGGCTTGGTATACTGCCGCATCAAAGTTGGATCTGTCATTATTATGTTTCCCAATCGTCATGCATCGAAACTGTGTAATGGAACCGGACTGATTGTTACGCAAGGGGGCAGAATGCTTGTTTCTACGAATTCCTTTGAGTTCTATCGATTTGCCATTTCAGTTGAAACGGATTCCGTTTCCAGTAAAAATTGCATTTGAGATGACAATCATCAGGACACAAGGATAGTCGCTAAAAATGTGTGGTATAAATTTGGAACTGCTATGTTTTTCACGCTGCCAAAAATACGTGGCGTACTCACGAGTTGGAAAACTATCTTCTCTGTACATTTATGCACCGGAACAGAAACCAAAAAATGTTCTTTATCAAACTGTGTTACATTGAAAAAAAAAAGAAATGATAAATTTAACTTTCTTTTCATTTCAAAACACATAATTTCACGCAGGAAAACGGCTCCGGGGTCAGCTAGTAATGAAAATATTTGCTTTGCTAAATAAATGTCATATAAAAAACACTGTCATATTAGTCACGCTCTACACTGGTACATATGAAGTACGTGATGATTTAATGACATGTACGAGGGCTGTCTGATAAATAACCGACCTCAACGTGAAGCTAGCGCCATCTGAAAAAAAAGTTTCTACTTCAAATTGTGCATATTATAATAGCTACTCGCCAAAATTTCAGAAATTTATCTTGCGCAATTATCTGTTGACAGTCGTTTTTGTGAGTCTATTTCGGTGACTATGTAGAAAAATAAAAAAAAAAAAATTGAAAAAGTCGCGTGCATCATGGTTAGGTCGGTTATTTATCGGACAGCCCTCGTATTTCAAGTTTTCTACAATTCCATATGAAAATTCAATAATCACACCATAATATCTGAGAAGAAGCATAATATTAATTTATGTTAATTGGTTGAGACAGACAAACTAGAATTGGAACAGTGTTGAGTTATAAACAGCAGCCGAAAGGCAAATAAACCGTAAGGCACAACATTTCCTAGAAGTAGATACCTACATATGTATATACGAGAGTGTCCGTCACCACTTCTGTTAATAGCTTGAAGTAAACATGACTCAAATTTTTCGCCACAAACTTTCAACTTACCTTGCAGGTAACTAAAAGAATAAGGTGCCACAAATCGGTGTAGAAGCATAACGTAGTTGTATTTCAACAAGGCTGGGATAAAAGCTTTTAGTCCGGCGTCCTTGAGTTGCTTGCGAAAGTATGAATAAGGATTTATGTTAATAACTTTTCTACTTTCAAGGCCTGAGATTGTGCATTAGTGTGTTGTACAATGATTTTAGTATTGTCCAAATATTTAGTTGGAATACTCACGCCTATTATTATGCTATAATTTTGGTCATGGTTTTCGGCTTAAAAGTATTTTTTATTTGCAACTCTAAAGCCACATTTTCACATAAAGATAATCACACTTACATATCTAACTTAAACACCAAACTATAATGGCTTTAGTGGCACCACTTTCACAGCACCAATTTCGTTCCCTAAAACTTATCTGCCAGCTAATTACTGAAAGCCTATGCTGTGCCCTCTGATACTCTATATAGTACATCCTCCTCAAATATTATTATTATTGCTTTATCATGTAGTCGGATTATTTTTATTTTTTTGATTTTTCTGGTGTTACAGTTTACATTGGATGGGTAGTTGCTCAACTTGTGTTGGTTTGGCTTTTCTTGTTTGCTTAGCTTGGCAAGTTTAAGGTGTTTTAGTTAAGTGTTATGAGTTTGCTAGTGGTTTGTGACTACTTATGTACAAGTATATATTTATGAAATATATACATATATACTTAGTTTGTAAAACTATTTATCGTATTACTGAGAAAAATTAATTTTAATTAACATATTTTGAAGTAGTAAATAATTTAAAAACATTATACACTCATGATGTCTTTAGGTCCTTTCTATGTTCTTTCAAGTGCATAATATATTTTAAAGCTGCTTCTGATTTGATTTATACTACCGCTAGAAAGGGAAACATTCTCAACAAGTTTATTTCTTATAAAGCTAAGGGTTATAATTCATATCATTCTTTTTGCAATTTGGCGCCAATTCGTTATACTAAGTGTAGCCAGATCCTTCTCCCCCTGATCTCTCCAACGAAGTGAGGCTCTTCCCCTTCCTCTGCTTCTTCCGGCGGGTACTGAGTAGAATACTTTCAG
This sequence comes from Bactrocera dorsalis, assembly GCF_023373825.1. NCBI lineage: Eukaryota > Metazoa > Arthropoda > Insecta > Diptera > Tephritidae > Bactrocera > Bactrocera dorsalis. The sequence goes on along the minus strand of NC_064303.1, from coordinate 35,406,610 downwards.
AGCTGGAGCGTTTTCATCCATCCGGCCGACATGACCTAGCCAGCGTAGCTGCTGTCTCTTAATTGGCTGAACTATGTAAATGTCGTCGTAAAACTCATTCAGCTCATCGTTGAAAAGAGCCATACATTTTCATTTGAACCTGTCAAGAACTCATAACGTCGAATATATGCTTTTGTTTATTAATCTACCTATTAGCCAAAAGTGAGCTTCATCTCTGAGCAAAATTTTTTAGTGAAAATTGGGATCGACAGCCATCTTGTTATAATCCACTCACTGAACGTACGAAGCGCTTGCGCAATTTGGGTTTTGTAAGCCTTCAAACCAGGACTTTTTCGCAAAATGTTCCATAGAATCGATAAAGACAGGTTCAATTGTTGCTTATGTTTACGGATGTCCTCAGTCGGGTCTTCTTCGGTGCTCACTTGTCGAGTCTTCCCATCACCCACATTATCCACTAAAGGCAAATTTCGAAAAATGTATTGCCTCATAGAATGAACGTCTAAAGTACAGTTTGTTCATCAACTTTGTTCGCTTACAGTATTAATAATTTAAAACAGAGTTAAAGTTGTTGTTGTACCGGCGGAAAACGTTCCCCACTTTATTTTGTGGAATGATTCGAATTCTTTGCCGGAAAAACCGCGGCTGAATACTTCCGGATAACTCGACTCGACTGTGGTTAAAACGAATGAAGCTAATCCTTTATATTGTATATTTACTTAAAAAATAGCTAACAGAAACCCCTGAATTAATCTAATGTACATTGCTTTAGTTTAAGTTATATCATGTCATACATAGTCCTCCAGGTCTTTTGTAATGCCAAATGTAGGTGCGGTTTAATACGAGCTTATTTTTATGTCGTGCAAGACGACCACACCTTTTGCGATATTTAATATAGACTTTATAACTTATTCTTATACTTCATTTATACTTTTAAACTACGAATATCATCTAAGTCGATTTTTAAGTCATTCTTACCTCTCTGAAATTTCTATAAATGTCGCCGTTACTTATGCGCGTCCAACTCGCATGAGAAGCTAGTGAGTTGTGACCAATGACTATACCAACAGCCGTCCTGCAATCTTTTCGAAACCGTGTATGTAGAAAGCTTGCAGCTTTTACTTCCGCGTCAATGCACATATTTTTGGCGATACTAAATGAAGATAAATCATTTGATCTTATCCTCATCCATCTATTAGCCGTTTCGGAAATTTCATTTTGTATCGTTTTTAATAGCTTGCATATTTCCTGAACATGTTCGGATCGTATTTCCTAAAAGGATTTTGAATGCATTCACGATTGGCTTTACGGCCTTGTTGATCTGGTCAGTTATCAGACATACTGGTAAGGTCCATTCAGTTTTTTGACTGTGGTTTTCATCTATAACACAAGATGCTCGATAGAACCTTGTAGGCGATGTTGAGGGACTTAAATTCCAATCTTTGAGCATGCTGTGGTCCACTATTTTCTACGAAGAAGCTTATGCGTATACCTTGTCAGATATTTGCCGTCGTATTTTAGCTCGAGCGGCAATCCAGCTGTCCCCACCGTCCTGTTGTTAGTATTCAAATGGGTAATTTGCTATTCGAACTTCTTCATGGTTGAGCAGTGAATCGGGTTCGCCACCTCCTGGGGTTATACTTTCACTTTGGTTGCTCACGACTTAGTCCTTCTTTACTTGTCACGAATAGCTTCGTGCAAACAACGCATAACACTCAAAGAAATTCGAAGAAAACTGTCGACAAAACGTTTTTAACGTGTTTTTTTCGGCTCCGGCTCATATTTCCCACCATATTCGGCCGATTGAGCGTCCTGGAAATCGGAAAGCATTGTTTCAGAGACGTTAATGTGACGCTGTTTTTCGAAAAAATTAGTTATTTTAGAACTAATCGTGATTTCACTTTTATTAGTCCCAATTTATCTCTCAAAATGGTTTTCAATGAATCTTCCGATATTCCAACAATGAGAGTAAGTTCTCTGACCGTTAACCGTCGATTCTCTGGCACCAATTCTTTTATTTATTGACCTTTTTATCACTAGTTTACTTTGATGACTTTCTTGAACGTGGTTTATCGACAACGCGTTCTTCACACTCTTTCAATAATTTGTACTAACAATTCTAATATTCGGAACATTTCGGAACCAGAGATTTGATTCCGCTCTCAAAATTGAATGAAACTTCTATTTTGATTAATTTCACTCCTGGTCAGATTCGCCGGATGCACTTTAGGTACTCGTACTTCAGAAAGACAAGCGTATACTCAGCACTGATGACACAAATCTAGAAAAAATCTGTGAGAAAGGGCTAATTTCGGTGGTCACCTCAAAAACTAATCATATAGAGTAAAATCAGTCGGATGTTTAAAAATCCTGATATTAGTTATATGGGGCGTAAGTAAAACTTTCGCTCATATTTATTTATTTTTGGGACAAAGATACACTATTATGAGTAAAACAAGCTTTCTTTTTTTCATTGAGATAACTCACATATTGGCCGATATATGCGGTTCGAAGTGAACCCAAAGTTCGAAAATCTTTATATTAGATATATGGGGACTAAGAAAAATATTGGTCCGATTCAACTCACATTTGACAAACAGACATAACATTGTCAGATATGTACTATCTCTGAAATATATATTACACATTGACCGAAATTTTCGATCAAAAAACCACCATAGGTACGGGGGTCCAAATATTCAATACCTAGGAGCATGAATATTTATACTCTCGCAACAAAGTTGCTAAAGAGAGTATTATAGTTTTGTTCACATAACGGTTGTTTGTAAGTCCTAATACTAAAAGAGTCAGATATAGGGTTATACATATATACCAAAGTGATCAGGGTGACGAGTAGAGTGGAAATCCGGATGTCTGCCTGTCCGTGCGTCCGTCTGTCCGTCCGTCCGTGCAAGCTGTAACTTGAGTAAAAATTGAGATATCATGATGAAACTTGGAACACGTATTTCTTGGCTCCATAGGAAGGTTAAGTTCGAAGATGGGCAAAATCGGTCCACTGCCACGCCCACAAAATGGCGGAAACCGAAAACCTATAAAGTGTCATAACTAAGCCATAAATAAAGATATTAAAATGAAATTTGGCACAAAGGATCACATTAGGGAGGGGCATATTTGGACGTAATTTTTTTTGGAAAAGTGGGCGTGGCCCCGCCCCCTAAAAAGTTTTTTGTACATATCTCGGAAACTACTATAGCTATGTCAACCAAACTCTACAGAATCGTTTCCTTCAGGCATCTCCATATACAGAATGAAAGAAATCGGATAATAACCACGCCCACCTCCCATACAAAGATTATGTTGAAAATCACTAAAAGTGCGTTAACCGACTAACAAAAAACGTCAGAAACACAAAATTTTACGGAAGGAATGGCAGAAAGAAGCTGCACCCAGGCTTTTTTTAAAAATTGAAAATGGGCGTGGTGTCGCCCACTTATGGACCAAAAACCATATCTCAGGAGCTACTCGACCGATTTCAATGAAATTCGGTATATAATATTTCCTTAACACCCTGATGACATGTACGAAATATGGGTGAAATCGGTTTACAACCACGCCGTCTTCCTATATAACGCTATTTTGAATTCCATCTGATGCCTTCTCTGTTTAATATATACATTAGGAACCAATGATGATAGCGGAATAAAACTTTACACAAATACGGTATTTGAGCTGAGGTATCCCTTGTGGAAAAATTGTCGTGATCGGACTATAACTTTTCAAGGTTCCTTATATCGAACACGAAGAACTCAGTGCCTATCCTAACCTAACCTAACCTAATTTTTCACCGAAAATATCGGTAAATCTCTCAGAATTTAATTCTAATTAATTTTACAGCAAAATAAAAAAATATGTAAATGACGGATAATGAAATCTCGATTATCACTTTATCATGCGAGAGTATAAAATGTTCGGTGACACCCGAACTTAGCCCTTCCTTACTTGTTTTTTATTGGATTTGCACAATTTTTGGTTATAAAGTGGCTTTCACTTCTTAGTGAAGTGTTATTCGTGCAAAGTTTAATCCCGTTATATTAATTGCTTCTTGATTTGCGTACTGGAAACTGAAGGAATCAAGTAGAATTTAAAGAGCGATATATACGAAGTAGGCGTAGTTATTGTCTGATTCCGCTCATTTTCACAACGTGACATAAGAATAAATACCACGTACCAAATTTTGTCGAAATCGGTAATTCAAGCCCCGAGATATGAAATTTCACCAATTTTCACACCGTCTCTTATAAATCTTTCTCATACCATCCCGGCGGCAGGTTTTTACGTCTCTGACGCATTATGTTATTGTTTTATTGCACTTTTTTGAACAGTACCGTTATTTTGGGAGGTAAGGAGATTTTCGTCCAATTTCATACTATAAGTAGGATTTTTCGTAGTATTCGCGCTGAGCAAATTTGGTTGTTGTGGCGTAAACGGTTTAGAAGATATGCACATTAAACTATTTTTTTGCCACAAGTACTCCTTTCCACTGCGATCCTCTGTGCCACATATGAGTTTTATATCTTAATTAACGATTTGGGGGCGTGCCAGTGATACGATTACGCCCATCTACGAGCTCTAACTTTGTTTTGTAATTAGAAACATGCATATCAAGTTTCATCAATATATCTCAATTTTTACTCAAGTTACAGCTTGCGCGGACGAATGGATGAACAAACAGACAGTCAACCGGATTTCAAATTTTCTCGTCATCCTGATCATTTTATATATATAACCCTATATCCTATATCTATCTCGATTAGTTTCAGGTAATACGTACAACCGTTAGGTGAACAAAACTGCCTCTGTAGCAGCTGGTTGCAAAAGTATGCAAATTTGAAAGTATGTGTTTACGCGAGAAATTTAAATTTTAAAGTCATACAATTTCTTGCCTACAGTATTTAGTACGAGTATAGATTTTTTTGTGGAAATTAATCTGCATAAAAATTAGCGCAATATTATTGTGTAAAGTATTACAAGAATTTCCGAAGAATATTGCATAAACTGAATAATCCGAATCAAGCGCTTGTATGGGAAACTTTTGTGTTTTATCAGATATCTTAAGAAAATTTGCCATGTACAATAGCTTAAGGCAGTGCCACAATCTTGAAATAATATTTTCAAATCGGACTCCTATTGAATATAGCAGCAATATAAGGAGAACCATTCAAATCAATTTTCAAAAATGACTTACATGTATATTTTAAACCAGGGACCGTAACTCTTATGACTTTTATCGAAAAAATCAAAAAATAAGAGTTATTTTTGATTTTTATATATTTAGATCAAAAATAAGAGTTATTTTTGATTTTTATATATTTAGATCAAAAATAAAAGTTATATTTGATTTTTATTTTTTATATCAAAAAATAAGAGTTATTTTTGATTTTTATTTTTTTTTTATCAGTAATAAAAATCAATTCAACATTTTTATTTATTTATTTTTTGCTGTTATTATAACCGTACACCTTAGTTTTACTTTAAAGCTTAACAGAGATTAAGAAACATATTATGTCACAAATTTTGAATTGATTTTTATTATTGATTTAAAAATATAAAAATCAAAAATAATCCTTATTTTTTGATCTAAAAAAATAAAAATCAAAAATAACTTTTATTTTTGATCTAAAAAAATAAAAATCAAAAATAACTTTTATTTTTGATCTAAATATATAAAAATCAAAATTTAAAAATCATACAATATTTCGCATATAGTTCACCTAAAAATCATGATGGTGTAATCAAAACTTTTCTACGATGTTCCTTTATGTATGATTTTTTTTATTAAAAATTGTAAAATAACTCTTATTTCCGGTCCCTGTTTTAAACACAAAATAATTTTTAGGCACCAAAATTTCTCTCTACACTCACACTTAGTATGCATGCATGTATATACATATATAGTATGTGTATGAGAGATAAATTTCATTTTTGTAATTATTTGAAACTACTCACCACTTGAGAGAAATATTAAAAATACATAGTAGTAGCATTTCCTAAAAACAAACTCTTTACGCAAATGAATTTAAATTGATTTAAATCGAAAAATCATAGTTTTAAGTGGTTATGTGGAATATGTAAAATTTTAATCAAAATGCAAAGCATTTAATCAACTCAACATGTGGAAATTATCAAAAACGTGCGGCAGGCCAAGCGAGAATCAACCTCCACACATACGTATACTTGCTTTCCAACACATTTAACCATGTTTGATGTTTGTGCTAAACTTGGTTTTGCTTAACCGTATGAGTTTCACAGGGATTTTTGGACATTTTGGACATAACGTCGAATAGACTGCTCATTTCAGTGCTGTCGAAGGTGGCTTTAAATCGACAAAAAGATGGTAGGTGTTGGTCTGTCTGGGCAGACCCTTCTTAAGATGCATGCTCATCAGTTTATTTACAATGGACATTATTAGTAGTTAGTCTCCTACCTCATACTTCCAAAAGAACCTTATATGGAAGGCTAAGTAGGTTGAGTCCGCTCTAATTTTAAAAAACTACGGAATTTTCATGTTGTGTTTTATGTGAATAATACGTTTGATTTGCTACCACATTCATACAAGTTATTTTCAAGGATTATTTGGTTCCAATGAGTAATGAGTAATTAAGGACCCAATTTATTGGAGAATACAAACGACTCAATTTAGATAATTCAATATTCACTCACGCGCGAGTGTTTAAGGTAGTAGTCTGGTAACTTGGGTTCAAAAAATCGGGAAATTTTTTTTTTTTTTGCTTAGTTTGTGTTTAAATGAGTTAAGAATCCGCCCACTCTATCCGCAAAAACTGGCGCACCTTAATAAGACAGCTTAGTTCACCACAGCTGAGAACGCCACAACACAACTCACCAGGCCTATACACCAACAAACTCATCAAAGAGAATGGAAAACGGGAAACATTTGATAACATTGGATGAGAATACCAACGCATAACACACGCAACGGCTGTCGCCTATTTTGGATTTTTATACTCGCCGCCCGGTTTTCCACAACAATACAATTTATAACATCAAAATCTATAATTTCGGCAAATTCTTAAAATACGAATAAAATTCATTTTTTATTTGAGAGCGTGTGCTCTATAGAAACTTTGTACTCTTTTATTTAGTTTGAAAGTACAATATCTTTAGAATATACTGTGAAAATTTCAGACAGACATTTTTCGGGAGTTATAACGAGTTACCTAGAGCGTTTTGGAGTCCTCTCTCTCTGGGGGTTGTTGAACTTTAAACGCGTTTTTCTCAAAACATTGTTTTTTTGGTCGGCCCGAATCTTGACTTTTTTTCTACTAAACCGATTGCTTTCAAATTTTAACAGGCTGACACACTTATAGTTCTCGTCGGTACTAACGAGAATTTTTTTCACCCCTAACTTTTTATTTTATAACCATTTTTTTGCTAAAATAAAAGGACGTTTTTTCAAATCCGCCATTTTGTTATTTACCCTTGAAATTTAGCTGAAGTTAATTTTCACAGCCAAAATCATCCGGGCCACCCACATGCATTTATTTTGAGGTTCCAACTTCGAGTGACAATAATAATAGTAATAAAGTATTAAATTTTTTCAAATATTTTATTTTATATTTTCAATATATGTATTTCTATTTTCCTATAAAAACCCATCCTCCAAAGAAGTCATGAAAATAGGCATAAGTTACTAGACTACTACCTTAAAATGAAAAAGTGTATTTGTGTATTTAAAATGTACAATTTATTTAGAGTTATCTTTTGTTTACAGAGCAATAGTTTAAAAACCTATCGCGTGAAGTTGTGTTGCGTCGTTGTAAGTCGGCGTGGGCGGAACGATGTCGATCGAAGCAAGTGCGGCACAGTGTCGAAATAGAAATGTAAATAAATATAGTTAAAAAAAAAAACTAAAAAACACGCTTTTAAAGCATATCAAACTAAAAAGTGAAAAATAATTCTTTGTATAAACTAACAATAATAATGAAGGAAAAATGCCTGCATTATTGTGAGAAAAGCGTGGCATGCTCGATATATGAAAAATATGTCACATAGCACCCCACGCTTTTCTCACAATAATACAGGAATTTTTCCTTCATTATTATTTTTAGTTTTTTAGTTTTTTTAAACTATATTTATTTTTAATTTTTTAGTTTGATGTGAGAAACCCCAAAACTTGTTAAAATATGAACTATGACATGTAGTATCGGTTAAGTAAATCGATACTTAGGCAGTATTTAATATCTACTCGTAACCTTTCATTGACTAATTTTTACATTATTTGCGACCAAATTCTATTGACGACTTTACGAATTATTACTTCTTAATCGAATCATTTCTTCTAAAGCTTCACTGTTACATGGGGTTTTACCTGTCAAATTTGAACAGTCCAGTTCTTCAATTCGAATACAGTCCAAAGATCTACAACGACTAAGTGCTACATAAACTTGTCCAGCAGCAAACAGTCGAGAGCCCAGATAAATTATGCATGTTCTACTGTACAACCTTGCATCTTATGAACAGTCGACGCCCAAATCAGTATGCTATTTAAATGTCACTAAAACTAGTTTTATATAGATGTTGCATAGTTTTAAGCGCATCTTTTTGGTGAGCTGCTTAAACTTACTATCGCCTTCCTACAGTGTCGCTCAAATATTCTACGTTTCAATACCACTTAAAAAAGTTACAAACATACATACATACATAAATACAAGTGAAGCTAATAAAAGCGTATTAAAAAAACGAATTGCGTCTGCTTTCCCTTTAGATGAGTGGCTTGATGTACAGCTGTGGTGAGATGTGTTCTGTTGTGATGTCATCAGCTCTGGTGATTTGAGCTGCGTTTTATTAGGGTGCGCCAGTTTTCCTGGGTGAAGTGGGGAGAGGCTCAACTCATTTAAACAGGTGAAGGGGAAGAGACACTATTTCCAACTTGGTCGGGTTCAAGGCCGGCCTAAACCCTCTGCCGTACTGTGGGTCCAGCGCTTGTCCGCAATGCGACTTCACACTGAACCGAGTTTTTCAGTTCAGCTCTGCCGGCCTTTTTTTAATTTGTGGTTTAAGCCACCAGAAATCTCCCCAAAGGTCCAAATACAATAAACAGATTGGAATGAATTTCAAGAGCTCATTGCCCTCCGTGATCAGATATTGTAGACTTGCTGATACCAGTTGAGCACTTATCAAGCTAAATGACTGGTGACATTTGTTGCGTGAATTTCAAACGTCTTTTCATTAGAAGGAATCTGATCCAACATAAGTATACATATAATAATGGCTCAAGCTGAGTATTAAAATATTACTTTCGACCAGGCTATGCTGATATTTCGAGACAAGCCAAATAACAGATATAGTCTACATTGAATTTTATTATCCTTTTATGCCCGGCATACCTAACCGCAGGTACATTCTTCCCCGTGCTCCCTAGGAGAAGGGTAGTCATATTTCAATCATTGAAAATGTTTTCATCGAACGAAATAATGTTCTTCAGGTGGAACATACGCCTTTTCAGCTCCTTACGGCCGACTCTAAACAGCTCAGGGTAATCGATCGACACTTTGGTTTTTGTTGCTATTAAGCCATCTTAAAGTTCTTTTAACTTTATCTTGGTCAAGTGGCGGGATGGTAATGTTGTCATGGTAGCTATTTCGTTCCTCTTAATTCGTCGCAGCACTCATCTTTCCTTTTCTCGCGATATCATGTTAAGTTGGATATCTTAAAGTTCTTTTAACTTCATCTTGGTCAAGTGGCGGATGGTAATGTTGTCATGGTAGCTATTTCGTTCCTCTTAATTCGTCGCAGCACTCATCTTTCCTTTTCTCGCGATATCATGTTAAGTTGGATATTATTAGTACTTATTTAAATAAGCTTTAAATTGGCAAAAACACAGCATTAGACTGGTACCCTCAATGGAACTGCAGACGAGGAAGACCTGATAATTTCTAATATTTATAGAATTAATTAACCTGTGATTATTGAGGCCGTGAAACACAGAAAGTTTAGGAAAATTTATGTATCAGTATAAAAAGTGATTTATTATATTATAACATATAACTGTATTGTTCAAAACTATTAAAAGTGCGATAAATCAATATCTAAATATGCAAATGGCATAAAATTTTACCACCAATACACAAGGCTTTATAAGAGCCGGTATGAAAATTGGACGATAAGCGTGGCACCACTCAATTTTTAGTGAAATCCCATATCTCGGGACCCGACAAACCGATTTCGATAAAATTTATTATACATAGTATGTGGCATTATTTTAATATTGGTATAACATGGCGTGAAAATGAACGAAATCGGAAAAAAAGTCACGCCTGCTTCCAATATAGCACAATTGTAATTTCCACTTGATTCGTTCAGTTTCCAGTACACAAATGAAGAAGTAATTAATCTATACTAATATTACAAAGCTGAACAGTTTGTTTGTTTGAACGCGCTAATCTCCGAAACTACTGGTTCGAATTGAATAATTCTTTTTGTGTGAATAGTCCATTTATCGAGGCTATATAGCATCACGCTGCGAACAATAGGAGCGAATAAACAGTGGTAAATGTGTAAAAAACGAGGGAAATTATTTATCTTTGAGGGCTTCCGTTCCTTGCGCTGCGAAAGCAAAAGTTATGTATGAAAGAATTATTTCTCTTTTAATGATCTAAAAAAATCCGTGAGTACCGTTTTTGTGATAACTAATTTGGTCGAAATTATTTGTTAGAGTTGTATTAACATAATAATATTAATTTTTCTATATTTATTGTTATTTTCTTCTGTCGTTACATGCAGTATAAAACTATTAAAATTTTTGAGGTAATCCGTAATTTTTGTGGTTAGCAGTCATTTTATTATTTTAGATCTTACTCGCTGATGTTAATTCTTACTCTGCTTTTCTTAGAAAATGCCTCGGAAGCGAAAATCTGGTATATCCAAAATGGCATGGTAGTTTTATTGACTGGTGATTTCCGTCAAACCCTCCCAGTAATTCAGAGGGAGACACCAGAAGATGAAATTCAAGCGTGCATTAAATCATCACGCTTAAGGTCGACAGTTGAAAAACTCCACCTGAAAACTGATATGAGAGTGCATCTTCATAATGACGTGGATTCAGGACTTTACGCAGAAATATTGTTGAAAATTGGTGATGGTTGTTTAGCTGTTGACGTTGAAGGCTATATATTACTGTCAAGAGAATTTTTTAATTTAGTAGAAAGTGATGTGGATTTCAGTGGTTGTGTGCAAGAGCAATATTAGCACCAAGAAATGAAATAGTTAATAGGATCAACACTGATATTTTAAACGGGATTCAAGGAAAAATGAAGGAATATTTGTCAATGGATACAATTATAGATACGGAACTAAGTACTTCATATCCTGTGGAGTTTTTAAATTCACTTGAACTATAGGGTGTACCGTCACATAAACTTCAATTGAAACTAAATGTACCAGTAATGCTTATGCGAAATCTAGATGCTCCTCTGCTATGTAATGGAACAAAGCTTCGGATAACAAAATTGGGACAGAACATACTTGGTGCTGCTATTTTAACAGGTGTCGGTAAGGGAAATAGTGTTATAATACCTCGGATACCAATTGTTCCCACTGACTTTCCATTCAAATTTAAAGGGGTTCAGTTTTTCGTCAAGCTTAGCTTTGCTGTCACTATAAAGAAGGCACAAGGACAAGCATTACAGGTAGCAGGTGTGCATTTAGAAAACCCATGCTTCTCTCATGGTCAACTTTATGTAGCCTGTTCACGTGTATCTAATGCCCAGAATTCACACATATTTGCACCCGACGGGAAAACTTATAACATGGTCTACAAAAATATCCTAGATTAATACTTTGTATTTTATTTTTTTTTTTAATTGTTAGAATTCAGAATTATTTATTTTTGTTACGGGGAAATATATTTTAACATTAGTTGTTGCATTTCAATACTCATATTTTAAGGTGTTGAATCTTCATTGCCAAGCAATAAAATTTAGTTATCATTTTGACTCATTTCTATTATTATACCTTACCCTTTATCTCTCATACTTATTTAATGGCTCTACTGCGGGCGAAGCCGCGGGTAAAAAGCTAGTATAACGGGATAAAATTTTGCACTAATAATGTTTTAGTGTATGGCACTTTATGAAATAAAATTGTTCAAATCCAACTAAAACTTTTGAAGACTCTAGGTACCGAGTATGTGGACCTCAGTATCTATAGTTGACTTTTGTTCGAAAATATCGGTCAATGTGTGAGATATGCAATAGAATTCTTTTCCTACAGTAGTAGTTCTGTGTATCCAAAATAGGTGGAATCGGGTCAATACATCCCAGAGCCCCCATACACCTGATATAAAAAATTTAGAACTTTCTCTTGACTTTATCCTGGATATATCGGCCAATATTTGAGTTATCTCAATGAGAATTTTAGAATTTATTTTACTCATAACTGTATATTATTGTCCCTTTAATGGATATAATGGGGCGAAAACTTGACCTAGCCACCATATAACCATTACCAGGATTTTCGAACATTCGGCTGAATTTGTATAATGACTATGTATAATGATTTTGGTTTTTCTAACCAATCCTATGCCGAATTAACATATAAGTACGTATATATGTAGGTCAGAGTATAAGCTATATGTGGTGTATGCTTATATAAAATTGATTAGATTCCGATTCTCTGGTTGACGTTTTACATCTTAAGGTATTTACCTGGCTTTGATTAATGCAAGTTGCAAGAGTACTTAGCCCTTTCTTACTTGTTGAAGATTATCTCTTTGAAACGATGGCCGCGGATATGTCTCTGATGGTCCATCACTTTAAGGCGATGTGTGAAAAGTAGCGCCGTCTTGTTAAAACCAAGTGTCGCCGAGATCTCGAGCTTCAATTTTCTTTCTGCGAATGGCGCCGTATCAACTCTTCAATGACTTCGTGTGGTGTACAGCTGCTATATTTTCTTCAATATGTGCTGAAAATGGTGCATTCGGTTGAATACTATCTTATAATGAATGCTGGGTCTCAAGATGGGTGATGTTGTAGCGAATAGTATGCTCAGTAAGACGGTTATGTTGACCATGAGTTGAGCGAGACGTGTGAAAATAGGTGTGGATACTGCTATATCAAGCTGGGCTTGACTTCTCTTGATTTCTGGAATGATAACAATGGTCGAGTAGTTCCGGAAGATTTCATTCGGTAACTTCAATGTACCTATACGTTGATTCCTGTCGAATATACGGAAAATTTAGTTGCAAGTTGTTATAAAAGATTTTAGGCTCAACGCCGGAGAATAAAACATGTATTGAATAATCGTCACCTACTATATAATAAAACAATGCATTTGCCACAATTATCGCATTTTTCAAAATGAACGCTACTTAATCTACACTTCGGAAAACGGAAACGATATTTTTTGAACACACAGTATATGGCGAGTATTTACAAACTCTGTTTGTCACATTACGAGGGATGCTATATATATTTCTGGCAATCTGACATTTCCATTGGAAAGTTTGACATTTTTTAGCATAATATCACTCAGACCGTTTTGCCATTTAATCGTGAATTGCTTTATTTACAAAGAATTAAAATATTCATCCCGGCCAAAAAATGGAATTAACTCGTGAACATTTTTGTGCGATCATTTTTCACAACTTTCGACGTGGATTATCACGACAAGAGTGCATGGATGATCTAAAATCTTTGTATGGCTATGAAGCACCATCCTATAGCACTGTGAAAAACTGGTACAACGAATTCAATCGTGGCCGACGCTCGCTCAAAGACGAATTCCGTGAAGGTCGTCCAAAAACAGCCGTTGTGCCAGAATACATCGATGCCGTACGTGAACTGATAATGCAAGACCGTCATGTAACATAGCTTTAGATAGAGGCATGCCTATGCATTTCTCCCACCAGCATACATTCGATATTGCATGAACACCTGGCCGTAAAAAAGGTTTGTTCTCGTTGGATCCCGCACAATTTGACAATCGCTCAAAAAAGGCTCGTGTGGATTGGTGTAAAGAAATGCCGAAAAAATACGATCGCGGTGCTTCAAAAGACGTTTATAAGATCGTCACAGGTGACGAATCATGGATCTATGCGTATGAGCCCGAATCAAAACAGCAATCGACCGTGTGGGTCTTCCAAGACGAGCCAAATCCAACGAAAGTTGTTCGTGGAAGAAGCACTTCGAAGTAAATGGTCGCCTGTTTCTTCGGCAAAACTGGTCATGTGGCGACTGTTCCGCTTGAGCAACGTAGGACGGTCAATTCTGAGTGGTACACCACCATTTGTTTGTCTGAACTCTTCGAAAAACGAACAAGAGAAGACGAATCATTGTGCACCATGACAATGCGAGCTCTCACACATCGGCTGAAACCAGCCCCTTTTTGACCGGCCAAAACGTCGAATTGATGGGTCATCCGCCGTACAGCCCTGACTTGGCACCCAACGACTTCTTTTTATTCCCACACATCAAAAAAATAATGCGTGGTCAACGATTTTCGTCGCCAGAAAATGCTGTTGAAGCATTCAAAAACCATGTTTTGGAGGTGTCTCAATCGGAGTGGAAAAAGTGCTTCGAAAATTGGTTTGAGCGCATGCAAAAGTGTATAAATCTTGATGGAGAATATTTTGAAAAACAATAAAACCATTTTCGTTGATAAATATTCCTATTTTTATTATTAGGCCAGAAATATATATAGCAGCCCTCGTACCTCCATAATGTTACTTTTTCGAAAGAAAAAAGAATAGGAAATTAAAATAAATATCTCCCTCTGCCTAAAAGACTGCTGAGAATAGCTTATTTTACGATCGTTAGGCCGCGTTGACATTGTGAGTGTTCGCAAATGGAAATTGTGCTAATTCCTTGCTTTTTCTCTAAAATAACAATAGTACATTGTGAGAATAAGTCGGCGCTGCAAGAATATGAATGTGTGTCATTGCGTATGAGTAATACAATATCTTCCAAAGTAAACAGGACTTTTTGAATCTAGCGCTCCCTGGTGGTACCATCTATATGCCGACTGGTGTGTTAGAATCTGCTACCTTTATCGATTGTCCATTGAGAATTTCATGACATTTCATAGATTGGAAGTTGTTCATACCAAATGAACACATCCCTGCATTGTCCTCCTAACTCGTCTAAATACGAATTAGAGGACAATGCATAAAACACTCAACAGCGCCAACATAACAACGCAGTACCAAATAAACAGAAACACAAAATAAAACAAATCACCAGAGCAGACGGAGACATACAGGCGCCAAAACAGCAACAGAAATATTAGCAGCAACAACAACCACAACAGTATCAGCAGTATTAGCAGCAATAACAGCAGCAAAATCATCACCTCAACGCGGGAAAAAATCAACCACATCAGGTTACACATAAATTTATAATTAGATTAAGTATAAACGTAATTAGTTTTGTACACTAACATACAATTATACACATCCACATAATCACCCAATTGTATTTATTAACCCATAAACATACTTATATTATATTTACCCAAATATACAAAATTGCATTGTTACCCGAATTCTAATAATTTTTATTTTATTTGGCACACCGGCAAACACACGTCGATCACCCCGACAGAAGTGAAGTTATTGCGTTCTAAGTGTCATTATGTTTGTGTTATCGGTGTGAAAATGGGCTTCGAACTAAGAGCCAACATTAAATTTTGTTTTAAAATTGGTAAAACTTTTACCGAAACATTTCAATTGAAACTTATGGCGATGAGTGAGGGATAGGCTCCCGCGGCAGAGTGCATGAGTGGTTTCAACATCAACGATCAACATGTGGGCCAATCAAAATCCGTGATCACCGGAAATTCCATCGGAATTGTGCGTGAATTCATCAAAAATCAGCCGAAATCATCATTGCAATTCATCATTCATGGAAATGAAATTGAACATCTCCAAAACATCGATTTATCGCATTTTGACGAAACATTTGTTCCGCACAAATTGACTGACGACCAAAAATTGCTCAAAATCCATCATTCGATCGACGCTTATGATTGATTATTTGACTAAAAATCATATTTCTACCATTAACCATTCCCCGTATTCACATGATATGTTACCATGGGACTTCTTCTTTTTCGAAAAAATGCATTTGCCTATGAAAGGAAAGCGGTGTGCAGACGTAGAGGCCATTCAAAAGGCTTGCACCGGCATACTGGCGGCTATATCGGCCATCGATTGAAAATACTCGTTCGACATGCTTTGGGACCGTGCAAAAAGCTGCATTGAAGCAGAAAGAGACTATTTTGAATAAAATAAATTGATTTTGCCGAAAAAACTATTTATTCTATTTTTTTTTCATGTCCTGTTTACTTTGAAATGCTCCTTGTATTCGTATCATTCATTTACTATTGATGTCATTTCCTTTAACACTGTTCTTTTAAATACTCAAAAATCCTTAATACAGTTTACATACAATGGGGTGATAATAACATATTAATACAAGCTCAATGGGCAAGAGGCATGAGTTTTTTCTTGAAAGCTTTTTATTTTTATTGAAATATGTAATGAAATGACACCAACGAGCCAAAGTTGGTTCACGTGCATAAAGTAGCTTACTTTAGTAAGGTTTTCATCAATTATATAGTAGGGAGACTTGTTTTGTGTTTTAAGAATATACATATTTTTGGTATTTCGGTTTCGACATCATTTGGAACTTGCCTATACATTGTGTGTCTGCACAATCGAGTCGAGTTCTAATAGGGCTGCTATTGGTACATATTTCTATGTTTAGAAGTATTAAAATTTGACTACAGACCGAATTCTATTTAATTAATGAATAATTAAATATTTTGCCATTTACACAGTTTCCGCGCGCTTTGTGGCAATTTATTATTTACCCAATCGACTAAGTAGTTGCCACACTTAGAATTCCCAACAGTTTCAAATTTCATTTCTGGATGATGGAGAAAAGTTTTAATTTTTTTGTTTTAATTTATGATACTACTGCATGTTGACAGAGCATTTTCCAATTTTTTCAATCAATGCCTCTTTCTTTATATAACCGACCGTACGTTCCAATAAATTGTCAATTTTGCCAAAATGCATTCCTAAACGGAGAACCAATAAGCATAATTAAATAATATAATTGAAATTATTTTGAGTGAAAAACGTTACAAATACTGTTTGTCTCCAATTGGACAAAATACTTAAGTGCATAGTTACATTTATACAATTTATAGAACGAATCCAACAAAATTTTTTCTCAAAAAGGCTACTCATACGCCCTGTTCTCGAGTAACGAAATCAGCTAGCAATTTGAAAATTTCTATTGTAAAACAAACTTATAGTAAATCATAAATATTAATGATATTTAGAATAATAAATTGGTAGCAATTCCTAGACTAGTCCCTCCCTAAAATCTTATTCATTTGCAAAGAGCTTTGCGAGCATGTACAATTTTTAAATTGAATTGCAAATTCAAATCATTTATCGACGTGACTTAGTGACATTACTTTTCACATCAGACATTTTTTTCTCTTTGTGATGCGCACACTCGTTTACGGATATGTACGAGTACTTACTAGGATGGCCAAACAAACTTATAAGCGAAGTTATTTAGGCATCTTCTATACTTTTTGAAATTTTCGAATGATATTTACTACATAGCTGCATTTTGATATTATATTGATTATTTGTTGGAATCACTCAAATCATCTTCTCCTTCTTCTTAACTGGCGTTGACATCGCTTACGCGATTATAGCCGAGTTAACAACAGCGCACCAGTCGTTTCTTCTTTCGGGTACGTGGCGCCAATTGGAGATTTCAAGCGAGGCCAGGTCCTTCTCCTCCTGGTCCTGCCAACGGAGTGGAAGTCTTCCTCATTCTCTGCTTCCCCCGGCGGGTACTGCGACGAATACAGGGTGGCTGATGAATTTTGCAACATTAAGAAACTCATATAAATTTTTTTCAGTGTATGGAATTCATTTTTCTTTTATTCATGTTAAAGCTCATTCAATTTTATTAAATATAGCTTAATTAGTTTTAAAAGTAAAAAGTAATACAATTTAGAATTTAAAGTCCAAATCTTTGTGCATAATTGACTGTAATGACTGTTTGCTTACACTCATTTGAGCAGATAAGCTTCTTGTCGAAACACGTGGATGGGTTTGTATGGCAGCAGCTACAGAAGCGATTGTTTCCTCCGTTCGAACTGAAGGGTTTTGATGGTAAGGTCTTCTGTTGACTGTCCCATGCTCGGCCAAATTGTTTACAAGTCTCATTATGGTCCATCTGCTCGGAGGATTGCCGCCAAACGTGCGCCTATACTCTCTTTGAACCGAAACTACGGACTCCAGTGCGTGATAGCGGCGGACAAATTCTTGTTTCAGTGTCCCAGTTATCCATTTTTGTTAAATGTAAAATTCAATCTGCAAAATAAAATAAAAATTAAACAGATTCATTAAATAGAAAAAAAGTTATTTAATTTTTTTTTTTTGGTAGCGGCTTTCATCAGTCACCCTGTACCTTGAGAGCTGAAGTGTTTTCGTCCATTCGGAAAACTTTACCTAGCCAGCAACACTTTTCTCTCGAAAACTCGCAACGTCGATTCATCAGTTGTTGTCATCGTCCAAACCTCTGCACCATATACCAGGACGGGAATTATGAGTGACTTATAGAGTTTGGTTTTTATTCCTCGAGAGAGGACTTTACTTCTCAAGTGCCTTCTCAGCACAAAGTAAGTTGGCAAGAGTTATCCTGCGTTGGATTTCCAGGCTAACATTGTTGTAGGTGTTTATGCTGGTGCCCAAATATACGGAACTATCTACATCTTCAAAGTTAGGACTGCCGACAGTGACGTGAGAGCCAAGTCGCGAGTACGGCGATTGTTTGTTTGATGACAGGAGATATTACGTCTTGCCCTTGTTCACTGCCAGACTCATTTACTTTGCTTCCTGGAGAAAGCAGAACTAACGGCGCGGATGTTGAGAACAATGATATGGCATAGGTCAGCAGCTGTACACTCTGACAAAAGATTGCACCTGCTCGATAAAGTTCTGCAGCTCAATTTATTTTCACTAGTAGCAGATTAAAGAACCGCCTTGTCTGAAACCTCGTTTGGTATCAAACGACTCGGAGAGGTCCTTCCCGATCCTGTCGGAGCTTTTTGCGTTGTTCAACGTTAGTTTACACAGCCGTATTAGTTTTGCGGGGATACCAAATTCCGACATCGCGGTATAAAAGCAGCTCCTTTTCGTGCTGTCCAAAGCAACTTTGAAATAGATTTGGTGTGTGTTGATTCTCTTTCACGGGTCTTTTCCAAGATTTGGCGCACTGATAATGTCCAATCAGTTAATCTTTCACACAATACGCTCGATAGAACCTTATACGTGATGGTTAGGAGACTTATCCCATGATAGTTGGCGCAGATTATGGGGTCTCCATTTTGGTGGATTAGGTAGAGCACACTTAGATTCTAATCGTTGGGCATGCTTTCGTCCGACCATATCTTACAAAGAAGCTGATGCATGCAGTTCTTTGTCGTGTGTTCCATCGGCCCTCGCCGCTTTGTTGTTCTTCAGACGGGTAATTGCTATTCAGACTTCTTCATGGTCGAGCAATATAACGTCTGATCCATCATCATCGATTGAGGAATCGGGTTCGCCTTCTCTTGGCGTTATTCTTTCACTTCCGGTCAGCAGCCTGGAGAAGTGTTCCCTCCACAATTTTTCGTAGATTTTGACATCGTGGCGGGGGCAGCTCTCATAAGTGCGCTCCAAGCGCTCATATTTTGAAGAACTTCGCTGTGATGCGGATTGTGTCTAGACGTTCATCTACCGGGGTGTCTGCTAGTACTCGGCGACGGAATCTCTCTCCCACCACGAATCTCATACCAAATTTGCGCTCCTTTATATGGTCACTGTAGTAAATGCCATGCTCGCTTCAGTCCTTGTCCCGTCCATCGCATTTCTTTGACGGCGGTGATGTCAGCCTTCACTCTAACGAGGACATCATCTAGTAAGGCAGCGTCGCAATTAAGGGATTGGACGTTCCATGTGCATGCCCTCAAGTCGTAATCCTTAACTCGTTTGCCATGGTCGTCATCAAAACGAGGGTCTCTCATCGGAGGCTGATAGTTATTTTTCATCGGGTGCGTTTTTTTAGGTGGCGGATCCCAAACCTAGCGCACAACCCTACGCAAGTTGTTCAGAATAATCCGTAGAATATTTCATAGAAAAAATCGACCCGGTCTAACCTGCTTTCACTCCTCTATTGCCAATACTCCTTATTCTCTTCCGGTTGAATTGCAAATTGTTTCATAGAAATATATGCTGTGGTGTGTTTTAGTTATGTGTTAGCTGTTTAATGCAAATCGTAACATTTTTTTTAAACATACGCCACTATTACCATTACCACAGACGTTATTTACAAAGGCGCTATGGTTGTTGCTGCAGTTGTTATCTCCCCGCATTACTACATTTTACAACATTACAAGATATCAACAGACCTTATAGCGAAATAAAAACCAACCCATGTTACGCCCATTTATGTTTTTTTTACTTTCTGCTTCGGCTTTCTGAGTGAGTTCAGCCAGAAAATATATTGTAGCAATACAAATAATAAACAATAACAGCAACAACCGCGCCTGCTGTCAAATTTAATAAAAGAAAAGATTCCTGCTATCGCCACTACATAGTAGAGAAGTGAGTGTGACTGCGGAATTTTATACTGAAAACAAGTAAGGAAGAGCTTAGTTCGGGCGCAGTGGAAGGTTTTATATTCTTGCAACTTGCACGAATTAAAGTCAGGGAAATACCATAAGATACCGCATTTCAACTCGTCTCCTCATTCTGATCCTATTTATATATTATTTATACATTTATATATATAAGCCTATATCTATCTCGATTAGTTTTATGTGATACATAATATAACCGATAGGTGAACAAAAATATTATATGTACTCTGCAGCAACATGTTTCAAGAATATAATAACAACTCGCATCGGACAACAACAATTCCTGTAACCAAGATACAAACATATTTGCATGTTTTGAATAATAAAAAATTCTGTGAACAATTTGTTAGGTAAACTAAGTGAACAGAGTTTAAATTTATTTTACACATGCTCTTGTAATTTTTTCGGTTTTGCTGCATAAGCTGTATGTTATTTGGCTTGAGCGGAACGATTTGACTTCAATGGCTGCCAAATTTGCTTTCCCTCACCACCAGTTGATTATATTTGGTTGGATGGTGCTGATTGAGTTTTCAGTAGTGTGGTAGATGCGAAAAAAAAGTTCGAGTGGTGTTAGCGTTGTTTGATGGAATTTAAATTTTTTTTTCTGTTACGAAGATTACTTAGCCCTTAAATGTAGAGGCAGAACTATTACAGTATTTTAAATTTTTATCAATACAATAATAATAATAATATCCTTCAATTTGGGGATAGAAAAAAATCACATAAAGCCAAATCTGGTGTATACAGAGGATGATTGATAGCATTAATTGCGTTTTTGGCTTTCAATGTGGTCACAATTTTACATTTTTGGAAAAAATTTAGTTTCATAACGAAAATATCCACCAAAATCATTCGAGCGAACTTCCAAGAGCTGTCGAGCTCTCTTGCCATCTCTCTACCACTTTCCTGACGATTTTCAAGCATCATATACTTCACGTTTTAGTATTTTCATTAAATAGGGTCAAAGTTCGTCCGGAATGAGGCATGTCTTCAACACAGACTCGACCATCTTTGAAGGATCTGAGACTTTCAGATTGTTAATTGTTTATAAATCTTGTTAAGTTAATTGTGAAGTTTGGCTGTCTCGTTTACCGTATCTTATAAAGAAAGGACGCTTCCAAAAGAAGATACAACATGAAGTTAAGTCATCTTTCATGAAGGCCCAGGTCTATATATAAACTTATGCATCCCGTACACATTAATATAAAGCCTCAAAAGCCGCAATACTCTGTCATTTAATTTAACTTTACTGTGTCATTAAAACTCCCAGATAAAAAATTTGCACTGCACACCTAAATCCGCCCACACTAAAACTATCGTAAACATTCGCACAGATACAGATGCTTAAGTTTGCATGGCGGATGGTTACACATATTCAGCTAATATATCAGTTCGCAGCATTTGCGTTGTGACATTTTATTTGATCGTAGAAATTTGACATATTGTATTGATGCTGAAGTGTAACAGTGACTTTGGCGGACCGTCGAGGTTGTTTGTGGATGAATAATTGACAAAATACCGGTGGCGGTACCGATTATATTTTCGTTAAATTTTGCAATTAAAATACATACCAGTTAAGTGGATTGTGTTGCACATTTTTTGGCGATCCACTTTGCTTGATAAGTCATGGCGCACACAGGTGCGGTAATTGAATCTTCGCTGGGGGGGGGTGTTAAATTACAATTTTTTTTCTTATTTAAGTGATTAAATATGGTACTCAAGTTACAGATTGCACGGACGGACGGACGGAGGGACAGATAGTCGACCGAATTTCAACTTTTCTCGTCATCATGATCATGTATACGTTATATATATAACCCTACATCTATTTCGTTTAGCTTTAGGTTTTACACAAAGCACTTAGATGAACAAAACTATTATACTCTGTAGCAACAGGTTGCGAGACTATACAAAAATGGTTAAATATACGTTGTCAGACTCGAAAGCAGCGGAAGGCTGAGTGGCGTGAATTGAATCGTACCAATTTTTCGGCTGATGAGTTATTTATGGCACGTCCTTCGTACCTACAGCTACTGTTAACTGTGCAGCCATTCCCTTTTAGTTTTTTAAAGCATATTAACTTGTGGCACTGTTTGCCTGCTTGTCTAGCGGGGATGGAGAATCAATTGACTAAGTGACTGACAACTTCCATTTGCAACCCACAATTAAGTAAATTTGTAACGGTATTGGCGTTTTCATTTTAATTTAGCATTGTTTGCATTTTTGTGTTAGCTTATGTCTTCATAATTAATGCCCGCACTGATGTGTGGCATTGGCAATTGATTGATGACTCGATGTAATAAAACAAAGTAATGAAAACCTTATTTGGACTTCGAAAGCGTTTAAGAAATCAAAAAAATGCTAAAATAAACTAAAAATTAAAAATAAAGAAACGATTTCTTAATAGACTAGGCTTCAACTGGAAGCTTTAGGGAAGAGTTACCTAGCAATCAATTTACTTCTGCTAATTATTATCAAAGAAAAAATATTTATATATACTAAACTTTGATTTGAAATTCCATCTTTAGAAAGTTTAGTGTAATAAGGACGTAATTCCTTTATTAAAGTAAATTTGAAATCAAGGGTTTTCATATATCGTGTCAGTGAGTTTATTTATAATTGCATTCCAGCTCAAGAAAGGAAGTTTTGGGAAAATGGATTTTGAACCCAATTCTACGAACGCCTACTTTTTTACAGAAATGCAATACTTTTGTTATGCTTTTTGCTTCTTATGATTTTCGAATGGGAATATAAAATTTAATTTTCTATAAGAATTGGCCTTGGACTATGCCTAAATTATGGCCTTACCTTATCTTGACTCATTATTTAAATATAATATCTACAATGAGTTTCCAAAAATACTACGTTTTTTCATATATTACCACCTGCTTCCATAACGTATTCGCTGCGACTAATGTCATTCATACTGCTGTGTGTTAGTATTAACAAAAACTTGTAATTTTGGAAAGGAAGTAGGAAGAAGATTGATTGAATTGTTTAGAACGAATTGTGTCTCCTATCCCGTTGTTCATCCTTTTTGTTTAGTGGGTAGGGGTACAGGTATGGTAAGTTGTGTTGTTGTGTCATCAACTGTGGTGAATTGCTCCTGTATTAGGATTCGCCAGTTTTACCGGGTAGAGGGGGTGGATGCTTAACTCTTTTAAACAACCACAAATATGGATGAAAGTGATTTCATTTCTTCCTCTTATCTTTAAAAATATATTTTGTACGGCAAAGAAATCTATATTTATCTTTATTGCAATACAACATCAAGGTCATTGTTTAATTGTTCATTTAGAAATATTTAAACAATTGTTCTCACTATAAAATATTTTTTTTTAGTTTATGTTTTAAGTTTATCTGGTTTTAAAGAAAGGTTTGGCTTGTTCTTTCAATCACGACTGTCAAACTGTGTTTAAGTTTCCCCGTCTAATATAACATTCTTCTTCTTAATTGGCGTAGACACCGCTTACGCGATTATAGCCGAGTTAACAACCGCGCGCCAGTCGTTTCTTTTTTTCGCTACGTGGCGCCAATTGGATATTCCAAGCGAAGCCAGGTCCTTCTCCACTTGGTCCTTCCAACGGAGTGGAGGTCTTCCTCTTCCTCTGCTTCCCCCGGCGGGTACTGCGTCGAATACTTTCAGAGCTGGAGTGTTTTCATCCATCCGGACAACATGACCTAGCCAGCGTAGCCGCTGTCTTTTAATTCGCTGAACTATGTCAATGTCGTCGTATATCTCGTACAGCTCATCGTTCCATCGAATGCGATATTCGCCGTGGCCAACGCGCAAAGGACCATAAATCTTTCGCAGAATTTTTCTCTCGAAAACTCGCAACGTCGACTCATCCGCTGTTGACATCGTCCAAGCCTCTGCACCATATAGCAGGACGGGAATTATGAGAAACTTATAGAGTTTGGTTTTTGTCTGTCGAGAGAGGACTTTGCTTCTCAATTGCCTACTCAGTCCGAAGTAGCACCTGTTGGCAAGAGTTATCCTGCGTTGGATTTCTAGGCTGACATTGTTGGTGGTGTTTACGCTGGTTCCAAGATAGACGAAATTATCTACAACTTCAAAGTTATGACTGTCAACAGTGACGTGAGTGCCAAGTCGCGAGTGCGACGACTGTTTGTTTGATGACAGGAGATATTTCGTCTTGCCCTCGTTCACTGCCAGACCCATTCGTTTTGCTTCCTTGTCCAGCCTGGAGAAAGCAGAACTAACGGCGCGGGTGTTGAGGCCGATGATATCAATATCATCGGCATACGCCAGCAGCTGTACACTCTTATAGAAGATTGTACCTGCTCGATTAAGTTCTGCAGCTCGAACTATTTTCTCCAGCAGCAGATTGAAAAAGTCGCACGATAGGGAGTCGCCTTGTCTGAAACCTCGTTTGGTATCGAACGGCTCGGAGAGGTTCTTCCCGATCCTGACGGAGCTTTTGGTGCCGCTCAACGTCAGTTTACAAAGCCTATTAGTTTTGCGGGGATACCAAATTCAGACATCGCGGCATAAAGGCAGCTCCTTTTCGTGCTGTCGAAAGCAGCTTTGAAATCGACGAAGAGGTGGTGTGTGTCGATTCTCCTTTCACGGGTCTTTTCCAAGATTTGGCGCATGGTGAATATCTGGTCGGTTGTTGATTTGCCAGGTCTAAAGCCACACTGATAAGGTCCAATCAGTTCGTTGACGGTGGGCTTTAATCTTTCACACAATACGCTCGATAGAACCTTATATGCGATGTTGAGGAGGCTAATCCCACGGTAGTTGGCGCAGATTGTGGGGTCTCCTTTTTTATGGATTGGGCATAGCACACTTAAATTCCAGTCGTTGGGCATGCTTTCGTCCGACCATATTTTACAAAGAAGCTGATGCATGCTCCTTATCAGTTCTTCGCCGCCGTGTTTGAATAGCTCGGCCGGCAATCCATCGGCCCCTGCCGCTTTGTTGTTCTTCAGGCGGGTGATTGCTATTCGAACTTCTTCATGGTCGGGTAATGGAACGTCTGCTCCATCGTCATCGATTGGGGAATCGGGTTCGCCTTCTCCCGGTGTTGTGCTTTCACTGCCATTCAGCAGGCTGGAGAAGTGTTCCCTCCATAGTCTAAGTATGCTCTGGGCATCGGTAACTAGATCACCTTTGGGGGTTCTACAAGAGTATGCTCCGGTCTTGAAACCTTCTGTAAGCCGCCGCATTTTTTCGTAGAATTTTCGAGCATAACCCCTGTCGGCCAGCTTATCAAGCTGTTTGTACTCACGCATTTCGGCCTCTTTCTTCTTCTGTCTACAAATGCGTCTCGCTTCCATCTTCAACTCTCGGTATCTATCCCATCCCGCACGTGTTGTGGTCGATCGTAACGTTGCGAGGTAGGCAGCCTGTTTTCTCTCCGCTGCGACACGGCACTCCTCGTCGTACCAGCTATTCTTTTGCACTTTCCGAAAACCAATGGTTTCGGTTGCAGCTGTACGTAAGGAGTTTGAAATGCCGTCCCACAGTTCCCTTATACCGAATTGTTGATGAGTGCTCTCAGAGAGCAGGAGTGCAAGCCGAGTAGAAAAACGTTCGGCTGTCTGTTGTGATTGCAGCTTCTCGACGTCGAACCTTCCTTGTGTTTGTTGGCGTGCGTTTTTTTGCTGCACAGAGGCGGGTGCGAATTTTGGCTGCAACAATATAGTGGTCCGAGTCTATGTTAGGACCTCTGAGCGCACGCACATCTAAAACACTGGAGACGTGTCTTCCGTCTATCACAACATGATCAATCTGGTTGGTGGTTTTTCGATCCGGAGACAGCCAGGTAGCTTGATGTATCTTCTTATGCTGGAGTCTAGTACTACAGATAACCATATTTCGGGCCCCGGCGAAGTCGATCAGCCTCAACCCATTTGGGGATGTTTCGTCGTGGAGGCTGAATTTACCGACCGTAGTGTCAAAGATACCTTCTTTGCCCACCCTGGCGTTAAAGTCGCCAAGCACGATTTTGACATTGTGGCGGGGGCATCTCTCATAAGTGCGCTCCAAGCACTCATAAAAGGCATCTTTGGTCACATCGTCTTTCTCTTCCGTTGGGGCGTGGGCGCAAATCAGCGATATGTTGAAGAACCTCGCTTTGATGCGGATTGTGGCTAGACGTTCATTCACCGCAGTGAATGATAGTACTCGGCGACGGAGTCTCTCTCCCACCACGAATCCAACACCAAACTTGCGCTCCTTTATATGGCCACTGTAGTAAATGTCACAAGGACCTACTTGTCTCTGTCCTTGTCCCGTCCATCGCATTTCTTGGACGGCGGTGATGTCAGCCTTTATTTTCACGAGGACATCAACCAGCTGGGCAGCGGCACCTTCCCAATTAAGGGACCGGACATTCCAGGTGCATGCCCTCAATTCGTAATCCTTATTTCGTTTGCCATGGTCGTCATCAAAAGGGGGGTCACTCATCCGAGGCTTGTTGTTCCTTTTCATTGGGGGTGTTTTTTTACGTGGCGGGTCCCAAACCCAGCGCACAACCCTATGCAGGGGATGTTTCGCCTTCTCACGTTAGCTCGCCTTCAAACGGATGTTCTTAGGCTACCCAGAGGATACTTGGTCAAAGACCGGAAGTCGTGAGCTGCTTGAGTCATATGCAAAAGAATCGTTTCTGGCCACTCCCAAGTGAATGGCGATCAGAGAACTTTCCTCACTTGCGTGAACTTCTACACATGACTCCATCCTCCATACAACATTATTAATTGAAAATACTTGTATTAAAATACTTCTATTATGACGTTTTTAGTAAAGCAACGAGCTCCAACTATGAAATTCCAAATGGGAAAATATATTCAATGGTTGATAAGAAGTCTTCCATTAACTTACTTAAATTAACTCTTGACATCAGATTCGGTCAGTGCAACAAGGATTAAATTGGCTAGAAATTGGCTATTGAAAATATTCTAAATAAAAATGTCTGCTATTTTTCCAATTGCCAAATAGTTTGCGGTTGACCGCACATGTGGGCAGTAAGTAGCAAACTCTATATATAGGATTTCTCAAGCACACTAATGCAATTGCTGTTCCCATATTTTTGTTGAACTCACATATACACATGCATACAAACTGCACAATTTTCTTTAAAATATTTACAAACAAGTAAGGAAGGGCTAAGTTCGGGTGTCACCGAACATTTTATACTCTCGCACGATAAAGTGATTATCGAGATTTCATTATCCGTCATTTACATATTTTTTTTATTTTGCTGTAAAATTAATTAGAATTAAATTCTGAGATATTTACCGATATTTTCGGTGAAAAATTAGGTTAGGTTAGGTTGGGCACTGAGTTCTTCGTGTTCGATATCAGGGACCTTGAAAAGTTATAGTCCGATCACAACAATTTTTCCACAAGGGATACCTCAGCTCACATACCGTATTTGAGTAAAGTTTTATTCCGCTGTGATCATTGGTTTCTAATGTATATATTATACAGAGAAGGCATCAGATGGAATTCAAAATAGCGTTATATTGGAAGAAGGCGTGAATGTGAACCGATTTCGCCCATATTTAGTATATGTCATCAGGGTGTTAAAAAAATATTATATACCGAATTTCATTGAAATCGGTCGAGTAGTTTCTGAGTTATGGTTATTGGTCCATAAGTGGGCGACGCCACGCCCATTTTTAATTTTTAAAAAATCCTGGGTGCAGCTTCCTTCTGCCATTTTTTCCGTAAAATTTTGTGTTTCTGACGTTTTTTGTTAGTCGGTTAACGCACTTTTAGTGCTTTTCAACATAACCTTTGTATGGGAGGTGGGCGTGGATATTATCCGATTTCTTCCATTTTTGAACTGTATATGGAAATGCCTGAAGGAAACGGCTCTATAGAGTTTGGTTGACATAGCTATAGTAGTTTCCGAGATATGTACAAAAAAACTTAGTAGGGGGAGGGGCCACGCCCACTTTTCCAAAAAATTACTTCCAAATATGCTCCTCCCTAATGCGATCCTTTGTGCCAAATTTCACTTTAATATCTTCATTTATGGCTTAGTTATGATACTTTATAGGTTTTCGGTTTCCGCCATTTTGTGGGCGTGGCAGTGGGCCGATTTTGCCCATCTTCGAACTTGACCTTCTTATGGAGCCAAGAAATACGTGTACCAAGTTTCATCATGATATCTCAATTTTTACTCAAGTTACAGCTTGCACAGACGGACGGACAGACGGACGGACGGACGGACGGACAGACAGACATCCGGATTTCACCTCTACTCGTCACCCTGATCACTTTGGTATATATAACCCTATATCTGACTCTTTTAGTTTTAGGACTTACAAACAACCGTTATGTGAACAAAACTATAATACTCTCTTTAGCAACTTTGTTGCGAGAGTATAAAAAGTTAGATGGACTTCTCTGCCATGTCCCCAAAACGTCATTAACCGAAAACGTGTAAAGCGCCAAAACTAACTCCAATTGTGGATAATCAATTTTGAAAAACCGGGAGTGGGTCCGTCCTAAAATATATGTATATATATATATATATATATATATATACAATATATATGTGATAAGAACTCCTACCGAGAGTGTTGAAATGGATGGACTCAGTTGATAATCCCGCTCACGTCTCTTATAACGGTACATTTAAAAAATACTAAAAGTGCGATAAATCAATAACCAAAACCGACAGAGGCATTCAATTTTGCTCCTGAGATGGTATAAGAAGGCTTTATGGGAGCCGGTCACTATTAGGTTAAATCACATATCTCGTGATCGAACACAATTCTAAATTCCATATAACTATTATCAATCTTAAAATTTATATGAAAATTTCCAAAGATATTGCCTTTCTTATTTTTACCTTTCACAAATAAATGTTACGTTTAAATTTGCCCAGAAAATGAGGATTAGTCAAAAAAGTCTTTGACTAATAAGACACAAAAACGTCTTTTGCTCTAACCCACACCAAGCGAAGCACAATGCGACATTTTGTCTTTTTGTCTCGCTTGGTGTGCATTGAAATAAAACGAATTATAAATAAGGCGAATATTTTCAATAATTGAGTTTTTGGAACGAAGTGAAAGAAATAAAAGAGAATGGTGGATGCATCCGTACAACCAGAAGCTCGATTCAGAAAATATTATTACACATTAGATTTCTGAACTGAGAATGCTTCCGAGAAATTTTCCAAATTTTAACTACAAGAATGCAGGTGTCAACATTCGAATATTTATTTGCTACGAGTATATTTAATAAAAAAGTTAATTTTTAAGCAACATACAAACTACCGCAACGCATAACTCCTGCAAAAAGATTAGTTATAATATTTTGTCTATGTAAAACAACGGTGCAGCTATAAGTAATGAAACGTGCGCCATAGCTCAGCATATGTTGATTGGCAACAAAGACGGTTTTGTCGCATTTGGTGTGTGTTGGCTGTATGAATATACATAAGAAGTTCGACAACTGCTCTTCAAACAAGTCAAAGCTCGAACATGCGTTTTCGTTTCGTCTTGTTCGGTGTGGGTTGTCACATAAGAAACTGAGGAGTTGTCGTATGAGATAAGAAAGACTGTTTTGACTAACCCGGTGTGGGTTCAGCCTAACAGTTGAAAACGATAAAAACTTTTTTCTTTTCAACTTCATCCACCGCACAGTGTATCGTTTAATACAAGCTAGGGGGACAAAAATATTTTAGTTTGAAATTGAATTGTTTTGGTCGTGTTGATTAATGATTTTAAGTTTCATTGAAAAATTAATATATTTTTTTTTTAGATTTACGAATAGAAAACAAAAAGTTGTGTAAAAAATATATTTAATTATTTTTTTAAATTTCAGAACATACAATAGCATTTACTTGAATGTATAAAATTCGTACTAATACATAAGTCCATTACATTTCAACTAATGAAAAACGCGATGATTAGTAACGGATTTTTTACCAACAGACCGAATAATAACAATATTGTAAAAATAACAATAACACACAACAACAAAATGTTTAATACTACTATATCATTACTCATTGAATGACTCATCATCACTGTTAGATTCATCTGAATCAGATACTAAATAATCTTTATCGTCATGGTCACATGTTACCTGACGTGGTACTTTTGATGGTATTGAAGGCGGGACAATTAAATTTAGAACTTCCTCCGGTAATTTATCTGTTTTCTTTCTAGGAACTTCTCTGAGTGAGTTGATTACCGGATCGGATGTTATTAAAAGCATATGTAGTAAATCTATATTCGTGGCTATACGTGACTGCTTTCTGGTGTGATGTTCGCGAAATCTACGGTAGTCCTTATTACGGGCCTCTTGAGATTCCTCCGAAAGTTGCGCGATTGGAAGAACATAAGTTCTGATTTCTTCCGTACTATGTACCAGGATTTTGTGCACGGTGACTGGCATATAGTACCACGAATATAAATTAAGATAAAGGGTTCTTGTTTTGGAACAAAGATTTTCGAATTTATTGCAATCAATGTCATAGCCGGAGAATAGCGTTCTCAATAAAATGCTAAAATTTTTAATTAGCTTAATAATCCGGTAATCTGCCCACTCAGTTCCGGATTCATAAAGAACCTGCGGGCCGTATTTCCATCATTAGAGTTCCCATATCCAGGTTTCGGTGTGTCTACTATAAGTCCCATCTGGTTTTTAAACTTTTGTCTTACTTTTTCCGAACGCTGTTTTATACTAGCCTTTTCTATATCGCTTTTAGCTTGCCACTTTTTTATGTCCAAACGATAACAAAAATATTCAAAAGAATGAATCCAGGCGTGCAAAGTAGACAAACTGAAACTATAACGTTCTTTTTCAACTACTACGTCTTTTAAGTCGCCGTTCATCAGTTTGGGAGTAGCACCACAGAAATAACATTTTTGTGAAGAAAGTGTACCAGTCAAAGCATTACATACTTTTCCGTCTGCCATTGTAAGTAAAAGATTATGTTTTACCGAAATTTGAGAACCGCGATTATCACAAAGTGTTGGAAGAAGTTGAGATACTTCTTCCAAAACCTTGTTAGTTTCTGATGTAGTAAAATTAGTTGTTTCCTTTGAAAAAATAAGCTTAATTGGGCGACAATAGAGTGTGGACGAAGGCCGCGGATTTTTCCATAAAATGTTTTGGCTGGCATCGTCACTCAATCTCAACGGAACAATAGCAAAAACAAACAGATACTCATCAGTAGCATCGCAGTTCTCAAATTTCTGTTTATAAGCGCTATGGCCGGAGCTTCCGTCACATCCCCATTTTCTGATTAGTGTGAATGACGACTTAGAAGATATATTTTCTTTTAAAACTTGACTTTGCGCTTCAATTAAGCGTTTAGCGGTTTTATCCAAAATGACTTGAAGTTTAATTTCGGCGCGCGTTTCTGTTACCAAGATATGCTCATCTGCAGGGTAACACAAATTTTTAGACTTACATACGTAAACTAAAATAAGATGGAAAAACTTTATGTCCCGCCTTCAATGACCATTTTCGCGTCTGTTTATAGGAGTAACTTGTGCACTTAGAATCCACATAATAAGCTAATGCCTCATCACTTGTCAATTGCCTGCTTTCGCATGTATGTAGTATCACCAGACTTCTTTTTTTTTTGTAGATTTCAAACTTTCTTTAATCGAAGTAGCTATGTTTCTATTACCCTCCAAGCGATTTGCTGCTTCAGCGGCTACGGTCAACTCGATGGCCCTTCGCGATTCTAGTAAGTCTTCGACCCTTCGTTTTTTCGTTTTAAAAGACGACTCTTCAAATTTTTTTTTTTTGTCTACCTTGAGGTCGATTGCTTCCAGTTGATGAGGTAGGACAGGGATGTTCCACTTGTAAGTGAAATTGTAAATCTGCTCCTTCTAACCAACTGCGATTTTTCTTTAAAAAACGTTCAATCATCATATTTACTTCAGTCCATTTTTTCGAAAATTTTGACGAAATACTCGAAATTTTTGACTTTATCTCCTTCTGTGTATCAGGTGTTACATTTGTAGCACTAAATTTTGTCAAAACATAATTAACTAACTGGGAATTTCGTTCTATTCTACATTTTCGCCATTCTTCAAATAACTCCATTTTTGAAATAGAGCAAACTCGATCTGGAAAAAAATAATTAAAAATTATGGGGGAAAAATGGGGTACTCGACCAAAGGTCATTGTATAGCTTAAGGTTGCCGTTATACAATATTCAAACATTAGCCTGGATATATGTGGATAAAAAAAGTTGCATACGTTTAAAACTTGAAAATAAAAAGAACACAAACATTTTTATATGAGTTTTCAAGACCCCGTACAGCGTATTAGCTAAAACGCAAACCAAGTATTAAATTGCATTAAATATACATACATACCTTCTAAATTATATTCCATTTCATTAACAGTCGTGTTTTCCTCTCCAAACCTTGCTAAATCACTATTTATATTGTATTTTTGAAGTTATACTTCTTATACGACGCCGGAAAAGGTTGCGATAGATTCTGGTTGCGCAACCTTCCATATAAAAGTAACGCAAAGTTGCGCAACCTCGCTCCATCTATATGAATGTAACGCAACCTTGTCTGCGAAGATGTGCGAGCAACAAGCGAAGCGGTGACAATCGGCGATCGTTTGTTCGTTTCATTCGGCACAGCTCGGCTGACACAACAACACAACACAATGTTGCCATGCTTATGCTGTTGTTGTTTTTGTAGAACAATGTTTCAATTTTTGGTTGGTGACATATTCACATGTGTGCGCATATGTATGTTTGTATGCTTGTGCATTATTGAAGTTATACTTCTTTTTCTTTCGTTTGTCTTTCATTTCTGCGAATTCTCAACTATTTTACGTGTGTTTTAATTGAAATACTCTGCGTTGGCCTTTCAGAATCACACAGAATCATTTCTGTGGTTTTTGAAACTGACCCACGAGGACGAGGTTTATGGTTTTATCTGGGAGCGTGAGATTTAAGAAAATCGCTCGCTTACAAAGGGATAAAACGACTTCTGAGTGGCGATTTTTAATGAATAAATTCACAGAATCATTTCTGTGCTTTTGGAAATCTATACTAATAAATATTTTTTTTCTTACTAATAGAAAAAAAAATTAACACAAAAATATACAAAAACATATTAATAAAATAGATGTGATAAATTAAATTTCAATTAGTAATCAAAAAATTAAAAATAAATTTTATTAAGACTATACTTCTCAGGGCATCACAGCTATGTTATGTATATGTATTTACATATTTTGCATTTTTTTATTGATATTTTTATATATTGAAATAAAAATATTATGTATATGTATATTGATGTGTTGAATTTATTGCGAAAGCAAATGTTCTACAAAGTATGTATAATTTCTATACTTAAACAAAATTATTAGAACCATCGCATGTTTTCTTGGCATTCATAACCACATCATACTTAAGTCAGCGCAACCTAATTGTCAATGGTGGTGTTGGTGGTAAGCGCTTGGAAGGTCAAGATGCTAACACAGGTCCCAGGTTCGAATCCCGACAGAATAAATTTTTAATTTTTTGCTTTTAACATCGTATACTATAAAAATAAATATTTTTCTTTATTTTAATTTCTATTAGTAAGAAAAATATTTATTTGTATAGTATACGATGTTAAAAGTCATACATGTTCTATCCTATCTTGTGTATCTGCACATGCTCATATGAGTGTATGTATACGCATGTGCGCGCATTGACTTGCATGTTCATACATTCATATATACTTATATGTACATATATTTGCATACATTGCCGAACAAATAAATCACAAGCATACAAACATACATATGCGTACACATATGAATATGTCACCAACAAAAAATTGATCTTCACAAGTCAATCCGGCAGCCAAATTG
This sequence comes from Bactrocera dorsalis, assembly GCF_023373825.1. NCBI lineage: Eukaryota > Metazoa > Arthropoda > Insecta > Diptera > Tephritidae > Bactrocera > Bactrocera dorsalis. Next base: position 35,372,100 of record NC_064303.1, on the reverse strand, counting down.
GCGAAGAACAAAAGAGAGATGATTACGCTGCATATTCTCTTCCGCAACGAAGAGACGGAACTACTTTCTGAGTCAAAATTCATTCATTTAGACTTTGCTTTATTCTTCATTTTATGTGCATAATAAATTTATAAAATGTGAATTTAAGTTTTCTAGTTTTCTTTCATACAAAATGATATGCATTTCTGAATATCACTGAGAAGTATAACTTCATCCGCGCGTAGGGACTCCACGCACCTTTTTTTTTTATTTAAATTGTAAACATAAAAATGATAACACCGTATCACTTCGATTAAACTAGTTGTAGTTAACCGTATTAGAATATTTTGCGCAATTCTTACTTAAAATTGTGGCATATCAAGGGTTGTTTTAATCAGAGTACTGTAAATTATTTGATTTTTTACATTGACTTTTGTCCGCCTACTATGATCCAGACGAATCGCTGTGCACCGGTGTGCTTTTTCGTACTAGTACATTTTTTTCTAATTCAAAAAATGTCCATTTATAGCCGTTTTAGACTATTTGCTGCTGTGTAAAAGTTTGCAAATTTCTGTGATATCCAAATTTGTACCTCATAATACCGTTGTTAATGTTTGTTCTATCTTTTGTGATTCTGTGTGTTTCGTTGTTTGGTGAAATTGTCGGTACCTGTGATCTATTTGTCTGATGTCACTTGATAACTTTGACTACCTTTTTGCTAAATTACCACTTTTGGTTTTGTGCCACAATATCTTCACATATATAGTAAAAAAAATCACAAGGTTAGGCGTTTAAACACCTTAGTGATAACTGCGTTGTTAAGTGTGAGAGTCTGTACGTACGAATCGTAGTATCGCGAATTTTGAGTTTTTTCAAAAATTATTTATTTATTCATGAATATCTATTTTGTCCCCTTCAAAGTAATCCCCATGAGATATTATAGACTTGTGCCAACGGTTTTTCCAATCTTCGATGCACTTCAAAAAATCATTTTTTTTATCTTCTTCAGCTCCTTCTTCGATGCCGTCTTTATCTCATCAAGAGAAGCGTAACGTCGTCCTTTCATGGGCCTCTTCAGTTTAGAGAACAAGAAAAAGTCACAGGGGGCCAGATCTGGGGAATGCGGTGGCTGCGGCATCATTAGTGTGTTGTTTTTGGCCAAAAAGTCGGGCACAAGCAACGATGTGTGTGACCAGGGGCGTTATCGTGGTGCAAAAGCCAATTTTTGTTCTTCCACAAATCCGGGCGTTTCTGGCGGATTGCTTCCCCCAAATTGCGCATAACTTGCAGGTAATATTCCTTATTGACCGTTCTTCCCTGTGGCAAGAACTCATGATGCACCACGCCCCTGCAATCGAAGAAAACTGTCAGTTACGACTCGCGATACTTTTTGAACACACCTCGTAGATTCGAGTACAATGCCTTAAACTCACATTTAGCAGAATTACTTCGCGTCCCATATGCAAGTTTAACTGAATACACAAAACACTTGGTTCTATGCTACTGTTCTCATTACCGAAATTACAGATATGGGGACATATATAAATACTAATTGGAAACCACGTGTCGCAGCAGTAAAACCTCTCCAATAAATTTCAATTAAAAAGATAGTTCTTTAAAATATGTGACAGAAATTTCACACTTAGTAATTCATTTTCTTTAATCAATTAAGCGCTAAGCAGTATACGCCTCTCAATCTTGCTTCACACACCATTAGTCACATATAAATGTTGCAGTAAATAATCATACTGTGGCAAACTGTCAAATCAAAAGAGGGAAAAGAGAAGAGTTGTCTGATTATACTAAAGAGAAAAGCTATTCCATTTATAATTTTATTGCATCTGAAACTAATTTAGTATACATTTGTAAATACGTTAGACTGCACATCATTTGTAACACAGACAAGCTCATAAGTAAGGGGTGATCCAAGTAGAGGTACTGTTTTCAATAGCCAGATCACGCGTGAGTCATGTCAGGCTTACATGTTATTTTCGTTCAGTATTGTTTGGTATATCATCATGGAAGGACTTACGCTCAAGTTATGGTCATCATAATCGGCATACTGAGCGTACCGAGCATTCATTATTGGATAATATTCGACCGAATAGATCACGTCCAGAACGCAGTGAAAAAAATTCAGCAATCGTAGGTGAGAGTGTGCACGAAGGTGGAGAATCGACTCGCGCTATTCGCAGCAACTCGGACTGACATATAAAACGACTTGGCACATTTTACGTCAGCTTGCACAAGAACTGAATCCGCTCGACTTTCGCTACCGGAAGCAAAGATTCAAGAAAATCCCCAAATTTGTTTAGCGACGAACAATCGTTTCTGGATCAATGGGTATGAAAACAAGAAAAATTGCTGCATATGGGATAAAGAGTAACCTAAAAAGATTTCAGAGTTGCCATTTTAACCAAAAAATCAAGGGTTTGGTGTGGTTCGTAGCCCGGTTGATCATCGGTCCATATGTCTTCAAAAATTATGCCGGTGAAAACGTAACCGTTAATGGCGACCGTTATCGCGCCATGATAACTATTTGAAGCTCGTGATCTTCATGAAATTTGATTTTGACAAGGCGGTGCCACTTTCCACACATCAAATCAAGAAACGATTGGCGCGCTGCCGTTAACTCGGCTATAACCGCATAAACGGTGTCTACCCCATTAGAAAAGAAGAAGATGTGTAAAGTTTAAAGTCTATGTAGAAAATTTTAGATTCCGGGCCTGGAGCAATCTTTAAAAAATAAATGTCAGAAATCTTCTTTCGAATGATAATAAACAATCCCCATTAAATTTGAGGTTTCTGTTTTTTCTTCAAAAGAGTAGGAAACCTCGTGGATAACCTTTTAGATAGTGTTGTAGTTCAGCCAAGTAACCACAATATAAAATTTTGTGTAGATGTACATGGGAAAAACCAAAGACAATTTCGCTGCGGCCGCTAATGCGGCCAGATGTGCGAACTAGTAGGATGAAACGGAATAATTTGGCACAAATTTGGACATGAGGCATATGAATAATAGTTTCGCTAAAATAAGAAACGATTGAGTGACCCCGAAAAAATATGTAGTTGTGGATTGAATTTAGTGATGTGTAAAGCACGCTTGCAATATGCAAAGCCGTTGAGAGCCCGCCAATTGAGTGCAGTTGTTAGCCCGTTGTCGCATAATAAAAATCGACTTATTGCATGCCTTTATTGGTAAAAGCCGTGACAATACGAGGTGTGTTCAAAAAGTATCGCGAATCGTAACTGACAGTTTTCTTCGATTGCAGGGGCGTGGTGCATCATGAGTTCTTGCCACAGGGAAGAATGGTCAATAAGGAATATTACCTGCAAGTTATGCGCAATTTGCGCGAAGAAATCCGCCAGAAACGCCCGGATTTGTGGAAGCTCAAAAATTGGCTTTGGCACCGTGGGGCGTTACCCCTGCTTACGCCTCGTTGCTTGTGCGCGAAAAAACAACACACTAATGATGCCGCAGCCACCGTGTTCCCCAGATCTGGCCCCCTGTGACTTTTTCTTTTTCCCTAAACTGAAGTGGCCCATGAAAGGACGACGTTACGCTTCTCTTGATGAGATAAAGACGGCATCGAAGGAAGAGCTGAAGGAGATAAAAAAATTATTTTTTGAAGTGCTTCGAAGATTGGAATAACCGTTGGCACAATATCTCATGGGGATTACTTTGAAGGGTACAAAATAGATATTCATGAATAAATAAATAATTTTTGAAAAAACACAAAATTCGCGATACTTTTTGTACACACCTCGTAATAACAGTCATAAATGTTTCAATTTTTTCCTGAAAATTTTCGTTGTCATTGTACTTATGTTGAGGATTTGAGGATGACAATGGTAAAAGTAGTTGATTATATTTTTTTTTCTCCAAGTAATTGATGGTACTTCACTGGTTATGTGGAAAAAATCTTTATTTTTATAGAATACTTGGGTCAAATCATGATTTATATGTCCTTGGGCGGCACTAAAGTATTTGAGTTCCTTAAAGAGGGTATATAAATTTCGCTACGAAGTTTGTAACATTTGAAGTAAACGTTGGAGATCTAAAATATCTGGCAATCTAAGCTTCATGTTGAAAATGAATATATACATATAAAAGGCTTAAGCAAATAATAATATCAACAATAAAGATATTGTTAAATGTTTTCTCCTTAAAAAAGTATGAAGCGTTATTTTCCTAGTTTCAAATTATATTTTAGCATTTATATACATATATTTATTCATTCGGTATATGTTCTTATACCGCAAGACTTTTTGACAACCCAATATAATGATTAACACTCAGTTCACATTACATTTAGGACCACCTACATCCGCGCCTCTAATTTGCGCAGAAACGGAAGTAATTTAAAGGCAAACCATACGAACACAAGCAAGGGGTCCATTGACACAGATAACATATGTATGTATGTATG
>NC_064303.1:35339308-35367191 GCF_023373825.1 Bactrocera dorsalis | reverse complement strand
CTTTGCGCACACGAGTGACATTGTCGGTGTTTGTCGAAGTTGCAGGTCTCCCAGCACGGTTTTTATCAGCTACCTCTTCCTAGACTTCCAAAAAGGCCTGCTGCCACCGATACACATACTTATTGCTAAAGCAACATCTGGGTAAGCCTGCTTGATTATATCAAACGTCTCTGTCGCAGATTTACCGAGCTTCACACATAATTTAACTCCTTGACGTATCAATTAGCGCAATGAAATTCGGTTCCAACTGTTCGCACACAACTTGCACTAAACAAACCAGTTTTGATGCTTTCGAACTGTCGCACGCTTGTTCTACAAATTTACAAAAAATAAAATACTAAATACAGTCGCGGCGGAAGAAAATCAGTCCTATTACTTTCCGGACAAATTCTGCATGTCAATGTCATCGTATATCTCGTACAACATCGTTCCATCGACTGCGATATTATATTCTGCCAATGTGCAAAGGACCGCAGAAGCTTTCTCCGGAAAATTCGTAACGCCTACTCAACGAAAATTGTCATCGTTCATGCCTCTGTACCATAGAGCTGTATATCTGGCTTCAGCACGAAATTACGACCTCGAAGTTATGACTGTCAACAGTGACGTCCGAGAAAAGTCTCGAATGTGATAACTGTTTGTTTTATGACGAGAGATATGTCGTCTTACCCTCGTTCACCACTAGACCCATTTGCTTCGCTTTCCTATCCATTATGTAGAAAGCAAAACTAACGGTACAGATGTTAAGACCAATGACATCACTATCATCGCCGTACGCTAGCAGTTGCAACTTTCGTGGAAGATTGTACTTGGTCGATTAAGCTCTGCATATGGAATTATTTTCTGCAGCAGCAGATTGAAGAAGGCACGCGATAGGAAGCCGAACGACTGGGAGATGTCCTTCCAGATCCTGACGGAGCATTGGGTATTGCTCAACGTCAGTGCACACAGCCATATTCGTTTTGAGGAGATACTAAATTCAGACATCGCGGCATAAAGGCATCACAATACACTCTATAGAACCATATATGCGATGTTGAGAAGGCTTATCTTATGATAATTAGCGCATATTGTGCTGTTTTCATTTTTTTGGATTGAGCGGAGCACACTTAAATTCTAACCGTCGGGCATGCTTTCGTCTGATCATATTCCACAAATAAGCTGATGCATGCTCCTTATCAGCTTTTCGCCGTCGTATTTACATAGCTCGGACAGCAATCCATCGGCTTCCGTTGCTTTGTTGTTCTTCGGCGGGTAATTGCTTGCTTTAAGTAATCAACGTCATAGTGGTAATGTGTTATTAACAACCACGTTATTATAACTACATTAAAATAGGAATCTTGTAGTGAATACACAGTACCTTGACAAAATTAATCATACGCTTTTATTTATAAGATAAGACTTGCATAAATGCAAGTAAAACGTATAGGCAACTGAAAAAGTGAACCCTACACACGGTAATAAGCATACTATCACAAAATCTCATCATTAACTGTATGCATTCAATTAAATCCACACAGTATGAATGCTACAGAGTCCTACGGGTAAGCAAAATAAAAACGGCGACCGACTTTTGTATAGAAATATACATACGTATTTATATATATGTTTATACAAATTAATGTACACACTGAGAACCGCATTATTTTGTATTTGAATCGCAACTCCTCATATGCAATATTTATGACACAAGTGGCAGTAACACTTGCCACGCAGACGGAAAGCTGTGATAATACCAACGACAACCTCAACAATTTGCTCAAATAGTAGTCAAAATATTCGCGGTGCAAATAGAAATAGATTAAACTATGACTATGGAGAAACTCATGCAAAGAAAAGTTGAAAATTCTGAATTCCTTGGCGGTGTGTCTATGACTGCAGAAAACAACTGACGTGAAAGCAAACATATATGATTATTGCAAATAACTTACCGTAATTGCAGTCGCGTGAAAACTAAGTACCGAGATGATTCTCACTCTTTTTTGCGGATACTGCCGTGCTACTCGCATGGGGTCTTTGTAATATAACTCCGCTTTTCGACTATGTGTGCCAGCAATAGTCAACAGTTCTCATAATATTTCTCCTTCATAATTTCTGCTCTTACAAAAAATTTATGAACTATTTTATTGGGTTGTCAAAAAAGTCTTGCGGTATTTTTATTAAATCAATTCGTGCGACACCCATACATCGAGCTTCTTAGTGACTCCAAACTTCTTCAAATGGTTCATAACGGTTATTTTATCGCAATTTTCGACGACAGGCCCATCTTCGACCACCTCTACACCAGAACGAAAACGTTAAAACCATCGTTGTGCGGTGGAAATGGAAACTGTATCGGGTCCATAAACTGCACAAATTTTATTGGAGGCTTGAGATGCATTTTTGCCTTTATCGTAGTAGTACTGTAAAATATGCCGTATTTTCTCTTTATTTTGCTCCATGTTTGCGACGCTATAACTCACGAACGACTTAAAAGAAACGACAATCAATCAAACACGTGTTAGTTATATTCTGTTTCATTCTCGTAAATTTAATTTTTTGGTACCATTTCGTGTTGTGTTAAATATATATTTCTTTTCTAATAGCCCAAAAGCTTTGAGCAGCGTCACTCTGTTTTGTTGTAATAGCCACTTTTTAAAACGTGTAAACACCTCTTCAGAAAAAACCAGTGATATTTGATGGTACCCTATCAGATTCAATCTCATCTTGGCAATTTATTAACGGTGTGTTTTTTGTAATAGAATTCTCAAAAATTTTATTGCTTTTATGACGATGAACAATTTGTTTGCTTGGAGCGACATATGCATATTTTATATAACTCATACACTAATCGGTATAAGGAGCATTATACTATATGTATTATATGGGAGCTGAGTAACTATCGATCCTATTTTAGCTATGGCTGGAAATAGTTCTATGAGGGCTAAGTCAAATTTTAGGCCAATTGTAACTTTTTGAGACACAAAGATATACTGTTCTAAGTAAAACATGTTCTCCAATTTTCATTGAGACAACACGATATATCCAGCATAAAGTCACCTGGAAGTTCGAAGTTCTTTATATTAGGTATATGATGGCTGAGGAAACTAAGGGAAGTATTTATCAGATTCACCCCATTTTGAATACACACAGTCACTATTGTCAGGAAAAGGTTCTTTCTGATCTTTCTGAATTCCAAATGCTTACTTTCCGCATTGACCGATATTTTCAAAAGTTAAAAGTCAACTGTAGGTCCTAAGGTCCAGATCGGTTCCTAAGGGTTTTATCATGTTATATTCACCCCTATCACGCATTTCGACTTGGATTGAAATTTTCTCCGTTTGGCGACTTTGGTATCATGCGTTCCGTTCCCATTCAGTTCAACTTCGAAATTTACAATTCTGCCTATCATGCATTTCGATCGTAGCTCCGTTTTGCTAAGTTGCAATTTTGTTGGCGGGAACTTTTTGTGTTTTTATTTTGCTGCGAAAATTTTATTATTTGCGTGATTTTTTTTAATTTTCTAAAAATGTAAGTAAAACTTGTATTTAAAAGTTGTAAAACACACTATATTTCCTGTTTTAGTGATATGCTTTCAGGTCAAAAACAACAACACCAGAGCAATATGGAAAATTTGCAGATATGATGGAGAGTAAGCTAGATATAGCCAACGGTTTCCACCAGCGTCCTAAGGAAGATGTGCAGGCTTTTTGGAAAGAGGTAGCATCAAATTTTCTTGCCGTCGTTTCTTCCGCAAACGTATTTAGGACATACTTGAATGCTTGACACAATTACTAAGCATTTTATTATTCCTTGATCATGACTTTCGATGGTTTTGGTTAAATAGCTAACAATAAGCTAAGAAAAGTATTGGTCCAATTTCGCCCATTTTCACAATTTGACATAAAATTGTAAGAAGGATGCCAGGAACTTAATTTTGTCAAAATCGGTTGGTCGGGGCCCGGGATATGGAATTTCACCAAAAAAGTGGGCGGAGCTACGCTCATTGTCCAATTTGCACACCGGCTCTCCTAAAGCCCTCTTATACCATCTTGCTGCTAAAATTTAATGTCTCTGGCATATTTAGATATTGATTTGTCAAGCTTTTACTAGATTTTGACAGTACCGAATGAAAAGTTAGCGGAGTTATCCTCCGATGACTTCCGTTTTCACACTGTGGATAGAAATTTTTATAAAATTTGTACTCAGAAAATTTGGTTGTTATATCATAAGTGGTTTAGGAGATTTGTTAATTATACTTGTTAGAGGGTGGGGCCACACCAAACATTTTTGTTCCCAAGTGCCACTTGCTACTGCGATCCTCTGTAAAAAATTACAGTCTTTTGTTAGTTATGGCACTTTATATGCTTTTCGCTGATGACGATTAGTGGGCGTGGTCCGTGTACGTCCATCTGCGGAGACGTTTGGTTTTATCCTGTCGATTTGTGTACCGAATATATTATTATTTACACAAAGCTATATTATATTTGATGTTAGTTCATTTATCTTTTAATAGTAATTGTTGTGTTCAGCGATATTTTCCTGAAGCACATTAACTTTGCTATAAGTGGTGTCAGCTCAACAATTTTAGTTATTTTGGAATATTGTAAAGGATCCTGTTGTATTTATTAGTATTGGTTTGCATATATTTGTATTTCAATATTATTGGTATTATCAGCTCATGCATTTATATAGCAGGACTCACGCAGAAATGCATACCGTCATATAAAATAAAAGCAAGTAGGTACAGGCATACTTTCATACACAGCAGGTACACATAAGCTGCTTTAAAACTTGCATAAAGAATTGTATATTGTTGTTGTTGCTATTGACACTAGTGGCGGGCCATTGCTGTCATTTCTGTAAAAAGCATGGTTGTACACACCAGCGAAGGTAGTAACAACACCACAAAAAACAAGCCGCGGTTGTAGCCGAGTTTACAGCAGCACGTCAATCGTTATTCCTTTTCCAACTGGAGATTTCAAGTGTAGCCAGTCCCTTCTCCACTTGTTCTTTTCAGCGGATTGGAGGTTTTCCTCTTCCTCTGCTTCCCAAGGTGGGTACTGTGTCGAATACTTTTAGAGCTGGAGCGTTTTCAACCATTCCTACGACATGTTCCAGCCAGCGTAGCCGTCCATAGGATAGGATATACGCCGTGGTCAGCGCGCAAACGACCATAAATCTGCCGCAGAATCATTCTCGTCAAAACTCGTAACGTCGACTATCAGATGTTGTCATCGACCATACCTCTGCACCATATAGTAGGACGGAGATGATGAGTGACTTTTAGAATTTTGTCTAGAGAGAGGATTTTTCAATTGCTAATTCAGTCTGAAGTAACTGCTATTACAAAGAGTTAAGAGTTGCGTAGGATTTCGATGCAGAAATTATTGTTGGTGTTAACACAGATTCCAAGATAGACGAATTTGGTTTCCATAACGTTTATTCATTTTTATACTTTTTTGGCAGGTAGCTTTTGTTGTCATAAACATTCAGTTACATTACATTACATACGCAAATACCTTATAAACCATATGTACACTAATAAAGAACACACACATCTGTTGAGTCAGTGTAAATATATGAATTGAGTCATTCATGTATACACATACATATAGTGGAAAACCCAGATTGTTTGTTGCTGAAATGATTCATGAGAATGAATATAAGTAGCAAAAGCTGGCTAAGATTATCACATAGTACACCAAGTCGTATGAGCAACGCAGAATTTATAAGGTTGTTGCCAAAAAATCAACTTGAAAATTCGCAATTCACTACACAAGGTACACTAACTTTGAAGTTTGTAATACCCTGAAAGAAACACCGAAACCCTATAAAGTACGTAAATATATGACCAGCATGTCATGCTGAGTTTATTTAGTGGTGTCCATCTGCTTGTATTTATGCAAACTAGTCCGTCAGTTTTTGAGAAATCGTTCTGAACATTTTTTCACAATCTTTTCTCCCCAATAAGCTGTCCATTTGCTGAAAACGTCGATATTAGATCACTTTACCAAATATCTGTCATACAAACTAAATTACCGCAATCAAATGTTTGCATGGAAAACTTTTTCATTTGATGAGATATATTTAAGAAATTTGATATTTATTATTTGTTCAATTCACAACCTGTCGTAAAACATCGTAAAATCGTAAAATTATAAACTTTTACACTTGTTTTTTTTTATAATTTTACGATTTTACGATGCTTTACGACAGGTTGTGAATTGAACAATTGTTTACGGCAATGGTGTCATCCCCGAAGAAAATCAAATGATTGTAGTACATAGCTACCATAGAAACTTACCGATCAAAATCAATCTCTTTTATAGAATATTTTGTATTTGCGAAGGATATTATTGTTATAGTACAACCGAAGTGTATGTTTTTTCTTGTTTTTCCTTAGGTGGCTTACGCAAAACCACAGGGAATATAGAAATGCGTATCAAAACAAAATTGTGGCTGCAAACTTTTGTGATATTTTTAATGTAATTATGTTAGCATTAGAATAAGGATCTTTAAGTGAACGTAGGGGAAATCAGCAAAGTTATATTTAGAAATGAAGGCATGTAGAATTTTAATGATATTAGAACTAATAAAAAGTTTGAGAATTAACGGCAGAAAATAAAAGAGTTTAGTATACCAAAAACCAATCTTTAACAACTTAAGAGGATTTCAAGGAGTTGAGTGTATTCGCTAATACCTACTCAAACTTTAAAACTGAATATAATCTGGGTAAACAAAATAAAGAACGATATATCTATAGAAATATATTTCTATATGCACATAGCTGTACACATTCAGAACCACACAATTCTGCACTCGAATCGCAACTCTTTCTATGCAATATTTATAACACAAGTGGCACAAGTAACACATGCAACGCCGGCGAAATGCTCTGATAATGCAAATAAAAACCACAACAAATCGCTACAACCTGCACAAGTGACACCTGAAATGTTCGCCGTGTGAAAATAGAAATAAACTATGACTATGGAGAAATTCTCGCCAAGAAATATTGAAACGAGTTATAATGTTATACCGTTTCTTATTTTATTCTCTTAAATTTTTTTAAGTTTAGTCACTTGATTGTACTGCTACTAAATGTTTTGACAAATATATACATATATTTTATTCTAAGAGCCCAAAAGATTTTAGCAACCTAACACAGTGTTGTTGCAATTGGCATTTTCTAATACCATGAAGTTTAAAAGACCTCGAGTATTACACCATTCAGCACATATAGAGAATAAGAACCAAGCCAATACCGCAGAATAAAAAAATAAAATTACAAGTACACTGATATAAAACATATATGTTTCCCTCCAACTGATGTAAAAATAGATCCCTGATTCAGCACATCTATACATTAAAGAGAGCAAGTTAGCACAACCATAGAACATCTTACTAACTCTTTCAAAAATTAGAAAAAGTTCTAGCGTTCTTCAATTGTACAATTGCGATTACTGATGCCGAAAGTTTGAGCTGTGCAATAAGAAAAGTTAGTGCTCAATATGAGAAATGTTTTGAAGCAACGTTTCTAGCGAAGCAACCTAATGGTCCTAAATTGATTACCAAAAACGCTGAAAGATACTTAATTACTCTTTGAATATTTTCGAAGAGGTGCTAAACTAAAGGGAAACTGGAAAGGGAAATGATATTCCCGGAAGAGAGAAAAGGCACCTGACATATAGTGAGGAAAAAGCTATTATTTTTATTTTTGAAAAGGAGCCACCGCTTAGTCTAATGAATACTAAAAAACCTTTTTTTAAACAGTTACTAGATATATTTTTAAATACAGTATGGGACAAACTTCAAAGATTTGGCGTTAAAACAACTATAAAAAGCACTCCTTGAAATAGGTGGCGTTGGGCGCCAGAAAAAGTCAACCGCGATTGGAGTAATGTTATGATTATTTAGCTAAGGAGAGGACAAGGCGTTAAAACAACTATAAAAAGCACTCCTTGAAATAGGTGGCGTTGGGCACCAGAAAAAGTCAACCGCGATTGGAGTAATGTTATGATTATTTAGCTAAGGAGAGGACAAAAAATTATCCAAAGAAGTGCTAAGTAAACCCAAAATTTGATTACTTATTGAAAAGAGTTTAAACTAGCCTGCTGAAATTATTTGTAATAAAAATAACCAATATAACAAGAAAACAGTGATCCGAAATAAAGTTTACGGAAAAAATTTTTTTTTTCATATTTGAAAATTTGACAATTTTTTTTAAATAAATAAAAAAATATAAAAAAATTGGCCCACTCCGAGATTAGCAGGGAAGTTTTTTTTTGAGAAAAAAAAAAATAAAAAACAAAATGGCGAAATTTCAAAAAACGGTGAACTTCCAAAAAATGACGAATAAACCGATTATTTTATATAATTGATGGTATTAAATTTTTTCGAAAATTTCATTCAAAAATAAAAATTTAAAAAAAAAAATGGTCCCCAAAAGTCAATTTCTACAAAAGTTATGGCTATTTCAAAATAAAAAAGCCATTTTTTGAAAAATTCATAACTTTTTTTGAAGTTGGACAAAAAATTTGAAAAAATTCTCAAAAATGTATTTCAAAGGGTAGAAAAGGATAGATAAGTTTCAGCAAAATCTAAAGGGGTCGGGTTCAAAAGTGGTCGATTTGGTATGGAATACCCCATATATATATCACTCTATCTAGGAAAGACCGGCTCACTTCATTACAACACACCACTACTGAGAACATCGCTCTCAAGCATCACCACATAGAATAACACTACCAATATGGATTCCGCAAACAGAGATTAGCCACTGATGTATTTAAGAAGCTTGCTGACATTGCTAACTTAATGACAATAGGAAGTACCAGATAGTTGTATGATCCAAAGGAATACTGCGCAGTAGTCACGTTTGACGTTAAAAACGCTTTTAATTCGGCATACTGGCCCGATATCATAAGTGCACTAGAACGTAATGAAACCGCGACTTACCTGGTTAAGATTATATCCAGCTAACGGTCTGATCGGCTGTAACTGTATGACACACAACTTGGGAACCTCTGCATTCATGCGGCATCAATCATTAAAGAATGGCTCTTGGCGGCAAACCTTCTAAACGCTAGGAAAACAGAAGCTCGAAACAAGCAAGAAAAAGCTGGAATACATCAAATATCGTCAGGCATGACTAGAAGTGCTTGTAGACAATAGACTTAGCTACAAGGTGCACATCGGGAAGGCATGTGAGAAAGCAGTGGCCAACATTGGTGGAGTACAGCAAAAGACACGCACGCATTTCGCACGGTATCCCATGAAGCGGTTGAAGCTATAACGGATGCCATCAGAGATAATGGTCATAAAACTCATGAGAGTAGACGACGGCTTCACAAGACTGGACAGGCGATTACCGGTGGAGCAATGGAAGGTTAAGGGAAAAACAAGTCAGCGGGGAGATAAACACACAGGCTCATTAAAAGTGAACAAGCATGGAACCTGACGCAGTTTTTGACGGGGCACGTATGTTTAAGATAGTATCTCTACAAATATGGCCATGTCACGAGACGAATTGTTACTTCTGCGGCAGCAGTGGATAAAACGCGCTAAACTTCTTCTTTTTCTGCCGATGGTATGTAAAGGAGGAAGGCAATCTAGAGAAACCGGATAACAAAGGGCAGTTTATGATTGAAACAAAACTAGTGTGGCATAGCGTGAGAGCGTGGTGTGCTATAGTTCTGAAAGAGCTAATATTTTTATAATGTTCTAACAACAGAAATTGTTAAAACTAGATGCTTTCAAAACTTTCTGTCATTCAATATTAATATTTGACAATATACGCCTGTAACATTACAAACTAAAGGTATGTAGAGTAAGGTAGGTAAAACAAAAATGAACAAAATCACAGAAGCTGTAAAACGGAAAAAACATAAAGTTGTTTGACAAAAAAACTTCAGATGCATACCCCAGTATATATAGATACATAGAAATAGCAGCTAACGTTTTTAATGTAATAACATGCTTCAGCTATACTATTAACGGGATTATGTTTAGCGCTGTACTGACTTTTCGGACTTAAGTATATGATAGAATATCGTAACGCATTTATAAGCTTAAAAGTTTAAACCGTGGCTGTTGTGTGCCAACAGATGCGAAGTTAGCCTACAAAATGTGTACACCTCAATGGTGCTCAGCACATTAGCAGCAGGCTTGGTGACAAACAGTTTTTCTGCCTTAAGTGTGTGATTGCTTTTTAATTTTTAACACCTGCATAAAATAAATATTTTATTTAAAACTTTGTTTTAAGACTCTCCTAAAGCCGCTGTAAATGCGCAAAGGACTATAAATTTTCAGTAGGATGATGAGTCAATTGAAGGTTTTGTTCGTCGAGTTCTCAATTGCCTACTCAGTTCGAAATGGCACCTGTTGGCAAGTGTTATACTGCGTTGGATTTCGAGTCTGACGTTGTTATTGGTGTTAATATAGGTTCCAAGATAGACGAAATATCTACTTCGAAGTTATGACTGTCAACAGTGACGTGGGAGCCAAGTCACGATTGCAACGTCTATATGTTTATTCAAACTATTTTTGCAGGCATGCTCATTACTGCAAAACTATGACTGCTCCTTTTTCGTTTCTTTGATTGCACTTGCTTTCGTCTTTATTTTTCCAATTATTCCACCTCTGTTTTGTTCCCAACGTTCTTTTATATATAACTCTTTTGTTGGTACTTACCGAAGTAAACGTTCTCGGCGTACTTATATTGTTCTCCCTTTTTTTGCAATCGGTTTTGGCTTTAGAGTCAGTCAGCATTGAAAACTTATGTTTATGAACATTTGTTCTACGTTTCGTTATCATTATTTTACCCCAACTTATTAATTGTGATAGTGTGGTATGGGAGAAGATATGCGATAATTATGTTTTGTTAATATATATGTTCTTCACTATACTTTTTCTATTTTACGAAATTCATAAGCATGTACATACGAAAAAGGTAGATAATTTGTAACATTAGATATGACAAAAGAGATGTTTACTGAACAAATATTAATATAAAAAAATTGGTTAAACTCAAAGGTAACTGTAATTTAGACATCAATACAGTACGACTATGCATTTAAATATTACTTTAGTGAAACGTTCCGTGTTATTGGGAATCCTTATCCATAGATAGGCGGTACAACTCACGATTTTAATGCGTTAGTTAATGTAGTTAACTGAGAAATTTAGCAGAAACAATTCGAAAAATGTAGTCAGGATCGTCATGTTGCAATAAGAGAGGCTACAACATTGCTTTTGCTTCTATTAATATACTTGTTTTGATTCCTAAAGGGTTTATTTTATATACATGTTATGCACTAAATGTACTATTGTAGTAAATAATGGTTAATGATCCAACTTATAGGTACTTAATTGCAAAACATTGATTGGAAATTAAAATATCCACATTAAAGTCTTGTAGAAAAACAGCATATTTTAAAAACTTTATTGTTCTTCTCCACATTACTTCCTAAATTCTTGCACATACTACTGTGTCCAATGATCACGAATTTTTTCCAAAAAATTCAATGTTTTCGGTACCAGTCGAGATTTGACGCGCTTGAGGCCCATAACATCCTTCAAAATGGTATTGGCTGAGCCTTTCGATATGCCAACTTCATCAGCAAGGTCTCTAATTGTTACTCGACGATTTTTCAACACCAAATCTTTGATTTGCTGAACGTGAGCTTCGTCAGTTGAATTTGATGGTCGCCCTGGACGCTCTTCGTCTTCGACACGTTCACGGCCGGCTTGGAACTCATTATACCACTTGTAAACATTTTTTTTAGACATAGCCTCATCACCAAAGGCTTTCTGCACCATCCTCAACGTATCCGCAGCAGAAAATTGATAAACCCGTAAACAAAATTAAATGGAAATTCTTTGTTCAACAAAACTCACTTCAGCACTTTCAGCAGCTCATAAAACGACACGTATCTCAAAAACTAATGAATATTTTGACATCAAATTTGACATAAATGTGACTGACAGTACTAACAACCTAAAAAAAAAATAATTCTCAAAATCCTTCGACGCGCGCAGTTTAAATTCAAGTGTCACCTTATTTTTTGGACACAGTAGTATAGTGCGCACGCCAGTGTGCAGGTGTAAGCCTTTTGAATGGCCTCTACGTCTGCATATCGCTTTCCTTTCATGGGCAAATGCATTTTTTCCGAAAAGGAAGAAGTCGCGCGGTGCGGTAGCTGATGAATACGGGGAGTTGTTAATGGATAAAATGCGATTTTTGATCAAATAATCGGTCACAAGCGTCGATCGAAGAGACGTTGTTGCATTATCGTGCAACAAATGCCAACTTTCATTTACGCGATATTCGGGCCGAGCACGTCGAATACGGCCAAAATGTTCGGTCAAAATGCGATAAATCGATGTTTCCATGAATTTCAATGTTGATTTCGGTTGGTTTTTGATGAATTCATGCACAGTTTCGATGGAAATTCCGTTGATCATGGCTTTTGATTGGCCCACATTTTGATCGTCATTTATGTCCTCACGACCACTTTGAAAATAATGAAACCACTCTTGCACTCTGCTACGTGATAGGCATTCTTCGTCATAAACTTGTTTCATCAATTGAAACGTTTCGTTAAGAGTTTTACCAATTTTAAAACAAAATTTAATGTTGGCTCTTTGTTCGAAGCTCTTTTTCGCACCGATAACACAAACATACTGACACTTAAAACGCAATAACTTCACTTCCAATCTATGAAATATCATGAAATTCTCACTGGACAATTGAAAAAGATAGCACACTCCAACACATTAGTCGACATATAGATGCGCCACCAGGGGCGCCAGATTCAAAAATTCCGGTTACTTTGAGAACGCACCTTGCATATATACTCGTAATAAAATGTTCAAATAAATAACAAAAATAATGCGAAGTAAATTTGCACTCAAAACTTTCTACGCAAATGAAATGA
Source organism: Bactrocera dorsalis (assembly GCF_023373825.1). Taxonomy (NCBI): domain Eukaryota; kingdom Metazoa; phylum Arthropoda; class Insecta; order Diptera; family Tephritidae; genus Bactrocera; species Bactrocera dorsalis. Next base: position 35,354,271 of record NC_064303.1, on the reverse strand, counting down.
AATTGAATTAAATAGAAAACGTATAGTTTCTGGTAGTTGTGTGGGTATTTAAATTTAAAAATAAAATGTAAAGCTTTCAACAAACTTGAATTACTTGAATCGTGGGAGCATTCAACGTGCAGTATAACTAGAATCCAACAGTCGCACATTGACATGGTTTGCATGTAAGTAGACACATACTAAGTTCTATGTTCTACACGTTGTGTGCGTACACGTATAAGCGGCTGTTTTAAGGAATTTCTGCAATGCAAGCTATATAGATTCTTCTGAAATAACTCTTGTGGCTACATATGACTACATATACTAGGCATAAAAATAAATATTTTGATATGAAAGTAAATTTATTAGTTATTATTCTCACCTTTGTTCTAAATTACTGCACGAAGACGTTTTGGCATGCTTCGAACCAATTTTTCAAACATTTTCATAAGAAATGTGATTGGAAGTAAATTAATTCTTTGAAGTCGCCAGTATATAAAATACTTTCATTTGATGCCTAATGTATGTATAACTAACAAGAAAAATTGTTAACTTTTGTTGCACGCAACTTTAATATCCTTCACAAATACGAAAAGTTCCTTTAAGAACTTGGTTTTCGCTCGTCACTTTGTATGGCACCTATATGATGTGGTTATCCATTCAAAACAATTTCTTCGGAATGCCTTGGATAACAATCCATGTCAGATTTCGTAAATATACTTGTATCTCATCAAATACAATAGTTTTCTATCATAAGCACAAAATTCGATCGTCTAATTTATATGGCTTCTATATTTGGTAACTTCAGAAACCGAATAAGAAAGACATGCCCTATCAATGCTCGTATCTGGTTCTAGCTTATTCACCTAAGAGCTGTAAGTGACAACCAACCAAACAATTTGCTAAAATACAGAAATCCTTTCATCTTCGCAGCAAGTTAGTTTGTGCAACTATTTTTTACCATTTTTTGGTGGAAATACTGCTTCGACTATCAACATTATATATATAGAGTTCTGATATCACCTTTAGCTGAAGCATTTCAATGTGTGCAAAATTACATACATACATAAGTATGTATGTGCTATGTGCATGCTACACTTTTCCACACCTCATCTACAAATGTGCGTATACATATTTACAATATAGTATAAAGCAACAACCGATATCCCTCCAAGTTCCACCACAATGATTTTTATTATAAAAATACAGCAATAATGCCCCCTTAACCGTTAAAATTGTTTTGCTTACCGGTAAGGTAAGCTCTACTTTCAATGCGTTTGTCAATGTTTAAATTTCAACACCGACCGATTAAGTTTGCGTACTGCTGTAATTTTATTACCTGTCTTCACCTTCGCGTATGCATGTATGTAAATTGTAATGTTTGCTGACATTGCCTCAGCGCAAATATACAAAGTTTCATCAACTTGTAATTTGAACTGGTTGCCTAACGTTTCAGGCGGTTTGCCAAAATAGTACTCGTTCTCGATACGGAAATTTAAATTCAGCAACAACTGGAAATACTACTATAAATGTTTATATCTAGTGCATGGTATCATGCATTCTATTCATATATTGGTTGTCAAAAAAGTCTTGCGGTATTTTCGCTAGTTGGCGCTGAAAGCGCGTAGTTCTAGTTTTATTCGTCGCATCGGGTCATGCTATACCTTTTTGGAAAGCTCATTTCACACGCTAACACGTGTTTGATTGATTGTCGTTTCTTTTAAGTCGTTCGTGAGTTATAGCGTCGCAAACATGGAGCAAAATAAAGAGAAAATACGGCCTTTTTTGCAGTACTACTACGATAAAGGCAAAAATGCATCTCAAGCCGCCAATAAAATTTGTGCAGTTTATGGACCGGGTACAGTTTCCATTTCCATCGCACAACGATGGTTTCAACGTTTTCGTTCTGGTGTAGAGGTGGTCGAAGATGGAAGGCCTGTCGTCGAAAATTGCGATAAAATCGCTGAATTGGTCGAAAAAGGCCGGCATAGTAGTCTTCAAACCGTTATAAACCATTTGAAGAAGCTTGGAGTCACTAAGAAGCTCGATGTATGGGTGCCACACGAATTGATTCAATAAAATGCCACAAGACGTTTTTGACAAACCAATATTTCGAATAACTAAATATTGTAAACCCAAAATACTGTTGCCGTTCTTCATGCAGCAGTTGTTTAGTTTGTGGTGACCATAAAATGGCAAGTTAAAGTATTCTGAAGCGAACGCAACTAATTTCGTCAATTTTTTTCGTAGATATTGCAGATAAGGTGTAAGAACTCTTTGATAGAAGACGAATAATAATTCTAAATCATTCGATCTTAGTCCCTTGTCCAGGAACATAAACATTTTCATTTGAAGTATTAAGTCAAGGAGAATTCTGAAGGTTCTTATGCAGGAAAGGGATTATTGCTAAATATCTATTACCTATTCCTTAACAATCTCAGTATAATTAAGTTATGATCCTTCCACTTATTATTAGCCGTGTTTTATTTGACCATCAGAAGATAATGGCTAAATCGTTGACAAATAAAACGCTCTTAGCTTAATTCATATTTCCGCTTAAAAATGAATTATGTTGGCAACGCGGGCAAGAATTATAAACTGACATTCAATTTATGGCAACGTTTGACATAGAGAAAAGGTAAATTTGAATTTTTAAATTTGTAAACAAACTTTTCAGAAACTATATAATTATTTATTTTGTTTATTTACAGCAAAAGAAAAGTTTGGACAAAGGCCGAGACGCTCCTATTCCTGAAGTGCTACAAAGAGAGGAAGGATGAGTTCCTGGACGCGCGCAAGAAAAAGTTCGCAGACTTTCAAGTTATTTTGTAAATATTTATTACATTTGTTTCCATAGAATATAACGGTTAATGCGGCTGCCCTTGTAGCAAAAATGCGAACGCGTTTGAAGACGTATAAATAGATAATGAGAAGCAGATTGGAACTACCTTAAATGTCGGAAATGGACGAAATTTTTGGTGAAAGTTGTTTAGCGTCCAACAGCCACACCAAAAACATTGGGACAGATCCTCAAGAGGCATTGATTGAGTCAAGTGGTTAGGATAAATTTAATTTTCATTACGTATTGCTTATATTGAATTCGCTTTTTTATATTTTTAAACAGTAAATCAGTTGTTAACAGAGTCAAATGATTTTTTTTGTTATCGTAAAAGCGCTAGAGAACGATATTTTGATCAAAAAAATCGAACTAAAGAGAAAAAGTGCTGAAGAAAAGCCGAAGTTCTACGCGAACATACAAAAACAAATTCAAGATTTGTCGAAAAACGAGATATACAGATGGAAATTGAATAAAAAAAAACTGGAAATAGAAGATAAAAATTGAATAAGAATATATATTTTTTTATTTAAGGGGTTACATGGGTTTCACAGTTTTCAACATCGAAATTTATCTTCTTAAACTCTACAACATCTCTAGAATATTGTCATACATTTTCAAGTTAATCCGAGTAATAGTTTCGGATATACAGCTTTGAGAACTTGTGCGCTAGATGCTAGCTATGTTAAGTGCGCCGTCTTTACACGCGTTTCTCAAAACTATGTTTTCAAAGTCGGTTGTCAGGACTTCTCGCGAACTACTCAACCAATTTTGATGAAATTTTACACAGGTCTTCGAGATATCATTTACAAGGTCTTGAACGAAGGATTTTTTTTAATTACAACTATTTAAAAAAATTTCGAGAAATTTTCATCGAAATTTGAATTTTTTTATAAAAACGTCTGCCAAAAATTTTCACTTTTTTCCTTGGTCCAATACCTCGTTTATTGTTTTTACTAAAACACGTATTTTTATTTTTATTTCAGATGAACCTGAAAGAAGTTCTGCTGCCAACGCTGAGGCACCTTTTTTCCGAGGTACTGCCGGAAATGACGTCGTAATGACTGCCATATTCATATTTATTTTTAACTTAACAAAATGTATATTAAATATGAGTCTTTTAATTAAAAAAAAATTTCATTAAAATATTTCAATTTTTATAAGTAAAAAAAATGATTGAAAAGGCCGTTTTTGACCGAGGAAACCCATGTAACCCGTTAAAAGAAATCTACAATCAAGCTTATCATAAAATGAATATTTTTTACATACAAATCTTGAACAAATGCATACGTACATATATGTACGTGTTTATATAAAACAAACTAATTTTATTATTTGAGATTCAGTCACTGTATACATATGTACTCGTGCTTATTTATACATACATATGTACATATGCATTGGAAAAATGTTGCTCTAAAGGTGCATTTTAAAAACATTTATTAATTTTCTCGTGTTAAAATTGTAAGCAACTGATTCCGACGATCTCCACTTGCTTCTCTCGCCTCCTCATTTACAGGTTCTGGCTCCGATTCGGTACTTTCAATTGTATGGTCAATGATAGTATCGTCGTTTGTAATAATACACATATTGTACAAAATGCATGCATTTTCAACTAAATTTGAAATTGCACATTAATTTCTGCGCTTTTTAAATTTAAGAAGCCTTCGAAAACGTCCTTTCAGTGCTCCAAATGAATTTTCAACAACTATTCTTGTTGAAGCTCTGCAAGAGTATGCCGAGTCTCTGAGAATAAAAGTTGAATTTGGATATAAAATGTCCATATTACTTTCCGATTTTCTATAAAATGCTGATCTTTTTAGCACTATACAGTCATGATATATATCCAGGTTCACGACAATAAACATCAATAAATTTTTTATCAGCATCGATAATGGCCTGTAGAACAATACAATAATTACGTTTCCGATCAACATATATATTTTTGTCTTTTATTGGTGCATTAATTGTTATATGGGTACAATCAATAGCACCAATAACACCTGGTATTTGTTTCCTTTGTAAAAACTTGCGAGTTGTTTCTTCCAACGCATCTCCAGTTGGCCACTTAACGAACTCATGGCCTATTGAGATAACCCACGCGACAACTCGACGAACAAACGCCCATGCTGTGGGCTTCGTAACACCAAACAATGCGGTCAGTTGTTTTAGCAGGAATTTTGCCCTTTTCCGGACTTCGTAGCAAAATGGGTATGTTCACTTTCTTCTTATCTTCCTGCTAAAAATACTCATAAAGGAAAATGTCATAACAAAAACAAATCGTACCTATTAAGTAATCTAAAGTGGTGCGACTCAAACGCAAAGTGAGATGTGAAATCCTCCGATGACGAACTTGATTCACCAGCTAAGGCAGCCAGGATGTTCAATATTTCCTCCTCCTCTTCATTGGAATTTGTGTACACTGTACCAACTGGAAAACACACAAAGTTTTATTTTGTCTTAATTCAAATTCTGTCACAATCTTTTTGAACAAATTGCAGCTTTATCAGGACGAGTCGAGTTACATACCTAAAATATCTTCCAAAATCATTCGAATTTCGAGCTCTCTTGTCGTCTATTTAACCCTTTTCTGACGATTTTCAAGTCTTCCTGAGGGAGGCATGTTTTCACCGATTTCTCGACCGTCCTGAATACAATTAGGCTTTTCCAACATTTGCAATGATTCTGCACACAAAATTTGTTTTGAAATATAAAACTTGAGTCAAATTCTTTATTCGATTGTAAAAATCACAACGCGCTACAAAGGAGTATCGACTTAAGCAGCTGTTGTATACTAAATTAATGACGGATCGCCCTCATATTTGATATAAATATTTTGGAAATTTTTGTCCTTGTTCGGACCCGTTCATATACCAAGCTTTTTGCCGGCAATGTACACGGTACCTTTGTTTAAAATGGTAAGTGCTTTTGCTTGTGTAATCCGCGATGCACCGGATATGTCAATGAGAGCTGATCATTGGGCACGTTCAAGCGTTTTAGCAAGAATACCTTTTTCGAGCGAGTTAATTTTTACATTAAGTAAAAATGAGTCAAAAGAATATATTTTGAGCAGCACCGAAATGTGTACTCTTCATTTATACTCTCAAGACTAACTTATTACATGTTTCTTATTTCTATTTATACTAACCAGAATGTTTACTTATTACTAGTTGATAGTTCCTTTAGATACAGATTCTATTATTTGTTTATGTTTGTATACATATACAAGTATCTTGTTTGCTTAGATATATGTGGCCTGGTCTACGGAAATGGGGCTTAGGTGTCAAAATTAATGAGATAACTTATAAAATTAATGAGATAATGAGATATTTTTAACAGCTGTTTCCCAGAAAACTAGTTTTCGCACGTTAGCTCCCTTTTCGTAGACCAGGTCACATATGTATTTGTTTTGTTTTAAGATAAGGCTGTTGTGGTATTCAAAATCAATGTTGTTTTGATACTTGTTTGTTTAGGATTGTTTGTTGCAGTGATAGTGCATTTCAATTGTTCCAACTGAAGGTTGTTTGCACAACAAAAGGTTGTTTTGCTGTTTGTTACTATTATAAGGAATATGTTCCTTAACTAGCGCTCTCCACTGGACAAATATATCATAGAATGTTATTGTAGATTTCCTAGAGCCGAAACAGTACCTTTGATGAGAGTGCCCACATTTTCAAAATAGCTCCTCTACATCAATATTGATCCTGAATATTAGGCATACATGAAAGGATTAAGTTCAGTGACAACCGATCGGTTTATACTTTGCAAACTGCGACTTTATATTAAAACTGGTAAAACTTTATATTAAAATATCTTGCGAACAAATTCAACATTCCTATTTTTTCCTCATATATGTAAAATTCAAATGTGTTCAAAGCACTGATAAAAATGTTTGAAACAAAATTATAATTTTCAAAATAAAAATTGAAATGGTTAACTATGCTTATTTAATCGCTGATTTACACTTTTGAGAGTATTATTCAAATACTATATACAAGGTGTTTCCAAACACAACGGGAACTTTCATTTGTTTGAACAAAAAATTATTTTCAATTTCTGGGATAGTCTTTAGTTCTTTCAACGATGTAATTTTAATGTCATTTACCATGCCTGGAGCATAGTTAAAGTATTATTTTTGGCGATGAATTCACGAACAAGGAAAGAAGTGTGAGCTTTTAAAAAACGAAAACCGTCAAGCTCATAAAAGAACGTCAAACCTTAGTGAATGATATAGACAAATTAAACAGTGATTATTGCTTTTGATTTTATCGAATTTTAGGGGCATGTGTACCAGCATGACACAAAAAAATTTAAAATTTGACACACTTAGCCCACTAAATTTTAAAATACTCGTTATTTTCAGAACACACCTTGAATATGATATTAGTTCCTTAAAATGGTGCAAGGATCAGATTATGTGTATTGAAAATAGAGAGAAATGTGGTTTTATTATAAATTTCGCTTGATAAAGAAATATATTTGCAAAAATTCAACTTTTTTTAGCTTAAGTAAATTTATGGGCTCAAGTAATTCAATGAATGGCGGCAAAGTAGTGTTCTAACAAGCAAATCCTTGGTATAAGACGTAGCATCGGCATAGGTGAAATGTAGATAATAAGTACTCACCCCTTTGCAAAATCGGTGTTAAGCACAGGTAGGAAAAAAGTAGTTGTGGTTTTAAATCTCTACATTTTATAATTTTCTACATTCCTTAGTCACCACAACCAATTTTGATATCACCAAAGCAAATCTGATAATTTTTAATTGTTATCTCCCCAAACGTTTTCAAATTTAAACGGTCAGACATTTTGCCCAACTTTTTCATTAAAATTTTGTTATTGCAAGCAGCAAAAAAAACACTTTGGAACAATAAAGTTTGGTCAATATTCGAATTTAGCCACTAACGTTCGTGTTTATATTACCTGTGGGCATGCCTTATTTTATTCAGTAAAATCGAACAAGCAAATTAAATTGTAATAAGCAATATTTAAGTTTTTATTGGGTGTTTTTTTTTACGAGGCGGGTCCCAACCCCAGCGCACAAGCCTATGTAGGGGATGTTTCGCCTTCTCACTTTAGCTCGCCTTCACGCGGATGTTCTTAGGCTAACCAGAGGATACTTGGTCAAAGGCCGGAAGTTGCAAGCTGCTTGAGCCATATCTAAAAGAAACGTTTATGGCCACTGCCAAGTGAATAGCGATCAGAGAACTTTCCTCACTTGCGTGAGCTTCTACACATGACCCCATCCTCCGACGCCAGGGTGGGCAAAGAAGGTATCTTTGCCACTATGGTCGGTAAATTCAGCCTTCACGACGAAACATCCCCAAATGGGTTGAGGATGACCGACTTCGCCGGGACCCGAAATATGGTTATCTGTAGTACTAGATTCCAGCATAAGAAGATTCATGGACACATCTCCAGTACTTCAGATGTGCGTTCGCTCCGTGGTCCTAACATCGACTCGGACCACTATCTTGTTGCAACTAAGATTCGCACCCACCTCTGTGCAGCAAAAAACGTACGCCAACAAACACAAAGAAGGTTCGACAACCACAAACGACAGCTGAACGATTTTCTATTCGGCTTGCTCTCCTGCTCTCTGAGAGCACTCGTCAACAACTCGGTATAAGGGTACTGTGGGACGGCATTTCAAACTTCTTACGTACTTACGTTACAGGCTGCCTACCACGCTACGTTACGATCACTACAACACGTGCGGGATGGGATAGATACCGAGAGTTGAAGAGGGAAGCGAGATGCATTTGTAGACAGAAAAAGAAAGAGGTCGAAATGTGTGAGTACGAAGAGTTTGATAAGCTTTGTAAGAAGGTTTCAAGACCGGAGCATATCCTTGGAGAACCCCCAAAGGTGATCTAGTCACCGATGCCCAGAGCATACTTAAATTATGGAGGGAAAAGTTCTCCACCCTGCTGAATGGCAGTGAACGCTCAACACCAGAAGAAGGCGAACCCGATTCACCATTCGATGATGATGGAGCAGGCGTTCCATTGCCCGATAATAAAGAAGTTCGAACAGCTATTACCCGCCTGAAGAACAATAAAGCGACGGGGCCCATGGATTGCCGGCCGAGCTATTCCAACACGGCGGCGAAGAACTGATAAGGAGCATGCCTTTGTAAAATATGGTCGGATGAAAGCATGCCCAACGATTAGAATTTAAGTGTGCTCTAACCATTCCATAAAAAAGGAGGCCCCACAATCTGCACTAACTACCGTGGCATAAGTTTCCTCAACATCGCATATAAGGTTCTATTAAGCGTATTGTGTGAAAGATTAAAGCCCACCGTCAACAAACTGATTGGTCCTTATCAGTGTGGCTTTAGACCTGGCAAATCAACAACCGACCAGATATTCACCATGCGCCAAATCTTGGAAAAGACCCGTGAAAGGAGAATCGACACAGACCACCTCTTCGTCGATTTCAAAGTTTACTTTCGACAGCACAAAAAGGAGCTGCCTCTATGCCACGATGCCTGAATTTGGTATCCCCGCAAAACTGTGTAAACTGACGTCGAGCAACACCAAAAGTACCATCAGGATCGAAAAGGACTTCTCCGAGCTATTCGAAACCAACCGAGGTTTCAGACAAGGCGACTCCCTATCGTGCGACTTCTTCAACCTGCTGCTGGAGAAAATAGTTTGAGCTGCAGAACTTAATCGAGCAGGTACAATGTTTTATAAGAGTGTACAGCTGCTGGCGTATGCCGGTGATATTGATATCATCGACCTCAGCACCCATACCGTTAGTTCTGCTTTCTCCGGACTGGACAAGGAAGCAAAACAAATGGGTATAGCAGTGATCGAAGGCAAGACGAAATATCTCCTGTCATCAAACAAACAGTCATCGCACTCGCGACTTGGCACTCACGTCACTGTTGACAGTCATAACTTTGAAGTTGTAGTTAATTTCGTCTATCTTGGAACCAGTGTAAACTCCACCGACAATGTCAGCCTGGAAATCCAACGCAGGATAACTCTTGCTAACAGGTGCTACTTCGGACTGAGAAGGCAATTGAGAAGCAAAGTCCTCTCTCTACAAAGAAAAACCAAACTCTATAAGTCACTCATTATTCTCGTCTTGCTATGTGATGCAGAGGCTTGGACGATGACCACAACTTCTGAGCCGACGTTGCTAGTTTTCGAGTGAAAGGTTTTGCGAAAAATGTAGGGTCTTTGCGCGTTGGCCATGGCGAATATCGCATTCAATGGAACGATGAGCTGTGTGAGATATACGACGACATTGACATAGTTCAGCGAATTAAAAGACAGCGGCTATGCTGGCGAGGTCATGTTGTCCGGATGAACGAAAACATTCCAGCTCTGAAAGTATTCGATGCAGTACCCGCAGGAGGAAGCAGAGGAAGAAGAAGACTTCCACTCCGTTGGAAGGACCAAGTGGAAAAGGACCTGGCTTCGCATGGAATATCCAATTGGCGTCACGTAGGGGAAAAAAGAAACGACTGGCGCACTGTTATTAATTCGGTTATAATCGCGTAAATGGTGTCTACGCCAACTAAGAAGAAGAAGAAGAAACAATATTTAAGCAAAAATGTGATCGAAGAGTGTAATTGCCAATAACAGTACAACGCAATATATTACAGCTTATTGGGGTTTCCGATTACAAGTGCTTATTTCATTCCAAATGCAACCGTTTTCAATCAACTCAAAGTAAAAAGAAATAAAATATAAAATAAAATTAAATAATTAACTCCTAGCAAATGAAATGTAAAAAATTCCAACAAAAGTTCCCTTATAACCGTTTATGGTTGAAATTTTTGCTATAGTACAAGCGAAACTAAAAAACCGTTAAAAAACGTTTTGCTGCCAAACAAAAAGGTTTAGCAGAAGCAAGCCATTCATCGCACGAAAAAAAACTATCGGCAAGAAAAAGTTAGGAAAACTCAAAAACACTCACACGCATAATCAAAGTTTAAGCCAATAACAATGAATCACACTTACGGTTCGACTGACATTGTGGTATATTTTAGTTAAAGTTTGAAGGGGTGATCATTTTAACACACTGCACTGCGAGCGAGCTGAGACGATTAAACCATGTTCATCTATCTCACTGTGTGTATATATATGTACATATGAGCTAGTTCGTCAGTTTTTAAGATATCGATCACAACTTTTGCCCATACCCTTTTCTCATCAAGAAGGTTTTTATTTGTCTGAACCGCCGATATCGATAAAGTCAATGAGATGAATGACGAATGAGTGAGTGCTAAGTTGAGCGATACTCAACTTACCTAAAAATCAACAGACATATTGCTTCAAATAAATGCAAACCATGTGTGGTAACCTATAGCTGAATCTCTACACTATCTATAGAAATGAGGTGTTGTGATTTTTGAAGGGTTCCGTATTAAAAGCTTTGTGTTTCTTTGTAATTGAATTGATCATGAAAGGAAGAGCACAGAAGGAATAGAAGAGGTAAGATAGTGGAGTATTTTATAGAAATAGTGATATATAATTTAAATTTCTTTCCATAACGTGTCTTCATTCTTCAAAATTTTCACCTGGTTATCAATATTTATATCCATTTACAAACATCAGTCTTCACACAAGAACGCCAAACACTTCATGGCCGCGAATCTTTTGTTTTCATAACCATTCACAGGCATTGCATTCATTTCTAAAGTCATGCACACATCTGTTGAGCCAGTGTAAATATATGAATATTTTCTACGACACATTGGACATGGATTGATTTTTTAGTTTGACATAAATTGGTACATAAATTAATCTGTAATTGTTTTCTCCACTTGTGCGGTTATTGCAACTATGGCTGTTATACGCTGCATCAAATGTGTGGTTATCATATAGTACACCATGTCGTATGAACAACACACAATGTAGAAGGCTCTTGTTTGCCAGAGAATTCAACTTCAAAATTATCATTTTAATGTACAGGATAACGTTCACGCTCTTCACACCCCAATAAGCTACCTCTTTGATGAAACCACCGAAATCGGATCACTATACCAAACTGCTGTCATACAAACTTAATGATCGTAGTCAAATGTTTGAATGGAAAGTTTTTTAATTTGATGCGATACATTCAAAATCTATATAAATAAAAATGAATCGCCAAAATGTATGTACGCGCATCACTTTCATACGACTGAACCAAATTTGATAATTCTTTTTTTTAAATGTTCGTTGAGGGTCAGGGATGGTTTATGCGGAGAAAAAAAATCGAATAATTGCCGGAAAACCCCTAAAACCAGCCCTTTTCTTTTTCCCATACAAACGAATGAATGTTTGTTTATTAGTAACGCTAAGGGAACGACTAAACCAATCTTGATGAAATTTTCAGAGAATGTTCTGTGGGGATCGGGGAAGGTTTAGAAATAAAAAAACCTGTATGCTTTTCGTGAGGAAAAGTCGGAAAATTGGATAATTCCAAAAAGTTAATTTTTTCCATACAAATTTTATTATTCAATTTTTTTATTTTATTTTTCAATTATTTAAATCTTTCGAATTTGGCGTTTGCTTCAAAAAATTTTTTCAAATTATTCAGTGAAAATGTTACGTGTTTTTCACACAAAGTGATCAATTACAGATTGAAATTTGCCACGATGCAATGAAGAGGTCGCGCTAATATCGGTCGGCGTTCTTTTTGGCATCAACATACATTAATAGCCCAAGGCACATGACCGAGTACTCCCAGAATGCGATGACATACGTGCAGTATTATGGGTCGCGATCAATCAGAAAGCGATCGTCACGATGTCACAGCAAGACTTTTCAAGCAACAGCTTCGATGGACATTAACTTGAAGCAACGTATATATGGTGCTGTTAGATGCTAGATGTACTCTGTTGAGTGGCAAAAGAGAGGTTTGCCGCACGCACACATTCTTCTTTGGATGGTGGAAGGTGGTTACACCAGATCAAATTGATGAAATCATTCCATAATGCGGCAATTCCTGAAGGTTCATGGACCTTGCGGACACCACAACCCCACTTTGGTTTATATGTCTGTCAATAAATACACGAAACAGTTTCTTTCGGAAACACAAACAAGAAATGATGGATATCCACTCTATCGGCGTCGCTCACCAGACGACAATGGCAGAATATTTAGCATTCAATTTAGAGGCGTGAATATCGAAGTTGACAACACATGGATCGTACCATATTCGCCACTGTTGTCTAATTCACATTCAAAAGTCATGTCAATGTTGAGTATTGCAGTTTGGTGTAATCGATAAAATACGTTTGTAAGTACGTCACCAAAGGAAGCAACATGGCGGTTATTGGTCTTAAACGATACGGTCGATACGTGAACTGCAACAAAGCGCTTTGTATTATATTTACTTTTGCAATTCATGAACGTTTTCCGACTGTTGTGCGTCTCGCAGTTGATTTGGAGAATGGTCAAAGAGTGTATTTCAACCCAGAGAATACAGTATAGCCAGTGGAAACATCGTCAGCAACAAAATTAACATTTATGAGTTTTTTCACAAATTGCATCAGTGATTCGTTTGTGAGAACATTGCTCTATTTGGAAATGCCTTGATATTATGCATGGAATGCATCGTCGAATAGTTACGCAGAAAGCAAGGTCAACCAGTAGATTGACATCCAGGTGTCTTATCAACTAATGCATTGGGGCGAATTTACACAATCCACCCAAAAAACGACGATTGTTCCTACCTTCGGTTGCTATTGATTAATTTACGCAGTTCAACTTTATTTGAGTCATTGCTTACTGTGAATGGTTCGATGTGTGCAAGTTTTGAAGAAGTAAGCCAGCAATTACAATCGCTGGAAAATGATAATCACTGGAATGCAAATGAAGTTCGCACACTTTTCGCGATAATCACTTCGGCATATCAGCCTTCAAATCCACGTCTATTATGGGATACATACAAAAATGACATTGCCGAAGACCTTTTACATCGTCTTCGCATAAAATTGGAAATGACCGGTTGATACTTCCGGTGGTTCGATATCAATTCCATCTTCCCTTTATCAATTCACGAAAGATGAACTCATCACAAATGTTCGGACATTGGCCAAATTATCGTAACTACGATTCCTTAAGTGCACGCGCAATGTTAGCTGCCAAAAATGCCGATGTTGTTGACTTCAACTGGAAGATTCAAAGTCAAATTCCGGGAGACTTGCGCTCATACAAATCGATCGATCGTCTTGACTATGAAGACGACGCCGTGAATTATCCAGTGATATTCCTAAATTCCTTGGACAGACTTGGTATACCACCGCATCATTTACGTCTCAAAGTAGGATCCGTCGTTATTATGTTTCCCAATCTTCATGCGCCGAAACTGTTTAATGGAAACCGACTGATTGTGACGCACCTATCGAATACAAAGGGACAGAATGCTTGATCCTATGAATTCCTTTGAGTTCTAACGATATGCCATTTTCTCAGAAACGTATTCTGTTTCCGTTGAGATGACAGCCAACAGGACCTAAAGATAGTCGCATAGTGTGAGGCATAAATTTGGAAATGCTATGTTTTTTACACGGCCGTAGCGTGTTCATGAGTTGGAAAACCATCTTTTCTGTACACCGAAACAGAAACCGAAAAATGTTGTTTATACAGCTGCGTTACATTGAAAAAAAAAAATAAATGAAATGATACATTTAACTTTTTTTTTATTTCAAACTATATAATTTCACGCAGGACAACGGCTGCGGGGTCAGCTAGTATATGATAAAAATTATTGCCTACGGCAATGGAGTCATCTGCGAAGAAATTGTTCAAATCAATTTCTTGAATGGAATATTTTGTATTTGTGAAAGGTATTCTTGTTTAGGTGCAACCGAAGTTAAGGTTTTTCTTATTTTTACTCGGGCTCACTTTTAAAAAAATAACAGGTGTTATTTTAATAAGAAAACCACAAAAAATATAAAAAAGCTTATATTTTCATAATTTAAAAACAAAATTTATTCTTCGGAAAGGTTTCTCCCGAAGCGGTCATTTGAATTTGATGAATAGCCAGAAATCACACGGAGCTAAATCACGATCTTAGTTGAAAATTTGGCGAAAAACTCACGAAGAATCCAATGCAGCACGAGACGGTGCATTATGGTGATGAAGAAAACACTATTTATTCAATATATCATGGCCAAGAAAAAACAAACAACAGCGAAAA